>NC_137629.1:34527736-34532736 GCF_963383615.2 Lipophrys pholis | reverse complement strand
CACCTAATGACAAGTTTATAGCCTCAAATGCTTAGAAACACACAAACTGGACTGAAACTGGGACAATCTTTTCAAAAGGAAACCACTGAAACATGTGCAATCCACATACATTGTGCTGAAATCTGTACGGTAAATTTAATTTATTCCATTTAACGGCCAAATGTACAAATCTGGGCAGAGTCGCATTTGGTCACTGATCCCGCCGAGGATCAGAACACCAACTGGTAGCACCACCACCCCGCAGCAGGATGGACTTCCTCCTCCAGATATCCATTCTATCTGTGAGTTACACTCATCCGCCATCACAGTATAGACCTCCTTTCTTTAACCTCAGTATCTATTTCAAAAAAAAAGGTTTTATTATTAGTCTTTCTCAAAATGCGTGAGAATGGAGGAGATGAGCTTCCTATTGTCGGCTGCCTCTTGAAGCTCCTGAAGAAGAAGAGATCTGCATGGGCAGATCAATAGCTGCGGCTCTCAGACGGCACCTTTAAATATCTCCCAAGAAAACGAATAGCCATTTTTTATTCTCATCACCTCCTCAGGGACAAGAAGAGGAATACATCTGATAAATTAAAGGGCACGCTTCTCTCAAAGAGGGAGATTTTCAAGTTAACTGTAATCACCCGCAGGTCTGCGTCGTTGCTTCAGGTGTTCTGAATGCATGTTTATTTATTTCTCTCCCGTGTGGAGCTGCAAATCCACTTGATGGATAAAGTCAGAAGAAATATTTTCAGTTTCAACTTGAGCACGTCCCATGTATCATCCAGACGGAAATCAAATAGAGAGAGAGCACAGTTATGAAACCTAGTTAGTTCTGCCCATTTCTCCACATCCAATACTCTGATGGTCGTACATACTTGTACGGATAAGCTCTGGTTGAGTCACAAGTATACTGGGGGGGGGGGGGGGGGGGGGGGGGGGGGTTCTGGTTATGAAGCCTGTCAGTGATTGCCCGTCTTCACCACAAAAACTCTCATATCTTCTTTCAGGAAAGAAAACGTAACACGAGTGACTCCATCCACCAACAGCTCAAACTGAAAACCATCAAGCTTCTACTGACACTCTGGATTATCATCAGTCAATCTGATTGATCATTTTATTTGACATATCAGTGGAGTTGTGGTAATAAATTACAAATACTCACATGTGGATATAAGTAGCTGTAGAGTTTTTAAACATTTGTCATTTTACTGATATTTAATTTAAATTGACAGCATGTAAAGTCATAATTCAGTATGTGAATGATTGTAATTATTAACTTTATTAATAGAGAAAATTCCTGCTTTATATCCATATTTCTTTACAACTGTGTCATTTAAAAAAAAATTCTATAGCTTTTTGACAAATGTGCTATTTTAGATATTTCTCTAAGAATCCTGGAACTTACTAGGTAATTAATTCGGTTTAAAAAGAAAGTTTGACTAATTATTTAGGAAAGTACTTTAACTTGTGGATTTTTAACAACAATACTGTTATTTGGAATTGAATAGATTTAAGCAATGTGACAGTATTTCTTGAACATTTTTTTATGTTGTCACTTTATGTTCTTATGTTTATTTACGTACAACAGCTGTGGCTGTTTTTAAAGCACTCTTCAACAGAGTTAAGTATTTCAGTAGATTTTCACTACTTTTTCCAACTCAATATATACTGCATATAATCGCCAATATTGAAATCTGCTCAACACTCATTGTAACACTTTATACACAACAACTACCAACAAAACGGCGCATTTTACTGTCACCTGATGGGATATGAAGATAAAGATGACAGTGAAGTGGTGAGCACTTTCACCTCACAGTAAGAAGAACCTGGTTCGATTCTGCACTTCCGGTGCACATTGTACTGCAGTTTCCTCCACAGGCCAAAAGAAAAAAGAGTTTGAGGCTGATAAGTGACTGAATTCCAGTAAAGGTGAGTGTGACTGTCATGTGATGGAGCGTCCACCTGTTCAGGTTTAACTTCACACACAATCAGCAGGAATCAACTTCAGTCCTCCTCAATCTCTGATTTTAATCAGTTTATTTAAAGATTATCTCGAAACGTTATATGACTTATACAAATATTATTTGGATAATGGCTGAGTTCAGTTGTGTGTATTTATTCTATGAATTCTAAAGTTAAGGAGAGCATATGTATGTGAATAAACGATAATAAAACTGATTATAGGTCATGGGTTTACAGCTGCATGTTTAATTAGTTATTCATTGTTTTATTTCTTTGTTTTAGTGTGGACATGAACATCGAATTCAATGTGTACAAAATAAAGAAATTGACAGATGAGTCTTCACAGACAGACAGACAGACAGACAGACAGACAGACAGATAGATAGATAGATAGATAGATAGATAGATAGATAGATAGATAGATAGATAGATAGATAGATAGATAGATAGATAGATATGATTCTATTTGAAATATATGGGACACACCAGCCACAACGGAATACAACAGGATTTTGAATCATAATCATTTTCAAACTCAGATTTTGAATAAAAAACTAGAAATGCGAAAGTTTACATGTATTAAATAACAAAAACTATCTGTAATAAAATGCACTTCTGGTAAATGTGTAAGCACAGCACACACAATACTGTACGGTTAAAATATAGTTAAAGACTATCGTCATTGACCGGATTAGAAAATATAAACATAAAAGCAGCAACAAGTGACACTAATGGACGTCGGTCACCAGTTAACAAGGAAACTAGTTAACCCGAAACACCGGTACAGTCGTATGACCTCACTGATTCTGATTGAATCTTTAGAAACTGATGAAAACACAGAGATTTGCACTACTTACCCGTAAATGTGGCATTCTTGAAGGGCCATGTGTTTATAACTATTGGTAACGAAGCGTGTCCGGGAGGAAAAAGTGACACTAAAGTGTAAATCAGGAGCGAGGTGAGCATTTTATCCCGCGGATGTAAGGAAGGAAAAACAAACGTTTTATGTCATTCCTGTCGTTACGTCTTTCTGTGGATCAGTCAAATATTTTCGGGGAATAGTGTGACCATAGACATATCCACTATATTCTATATGTATAAGGGTCTGACGCCGTATTTCCTTGTTTGGTCTCGTGCTCCTTGGTGGGCGGGGTTGACTTAAAGTGACAGTACAACGTATGTCTGAACAGCACTGTCGCATCACGGGGAAACTCGGGTTCAATACTAAGTCCTGCCCCCCCACAACCCCCCCCCCCCCCCCCCCCGAACGAATTTTTAGTTTTAAAAGACGAATAAGTGATATTTACAATCATTTCAAAGAAATGATGTTTTTGGCGTAGTTTAAATCTCTGTTCATCTGCTGTGTTTCTGCCCTTCATCTCATTTCACCTCCATAAAACGTCTTTTCAGTCCCACAGTCAGAACAAAACATGAAGAAGTCGTCCTCGGGGTTTTTCTTCTATTCACACAATAGTTGGAATGTGTTTCCATAAAACTGAAGGACGACTAATCTTTTAAAAACAAGGCTGCTGCTGCTGCCTTTCAGAAAAGCAATCATCCCTTATCCTCTCTGCCGTGTTTTTTAAAATTCTTTGACAATTGCATCGAATTTACTTTATATTTTATTATATTCAATTTCAATGATGCTTTCATAACTTCTGGTCTTTGTTCATGTTTCTTGATATTTATCAGTGTTGTAATTGCTGAAATGTGCAATATATAGTTGCTCTACCGTGCCATCATAAGTTTTATGCTCAAATCATTTTATGTTGCACATAAATGTTATGTGAGGTTATAGAAAACATGTATATTCATGTTATTTGCAAGCTCCAATGTTCTCTGTTCAGGGGTCAATCTGCAGCAGCTTTTTGTGGTCGGTCTTATAAGACGTGGCTGAATTAAAACTGCTTTTTTAAATATGAATATGCTGTCATCAAATTAAAACATTACATATACTGACTGATGGCATCTGAAAGTGTTTATATAGAAAGAGTTTATGAAAATAGACAAATGATCTAAACCTAATTTCAAAGCTATGTAATCTAAACGTCAATGTTTTATTTAGTTGCAAATAGATATAAGTATTACAAGTCTTTTTTTTGTTTCAGAAAAACAAAGCATCTCATTCACTGAACTATTTCATGAGGTCGAATGTTTTTTCATTATAGGAAACTAAAGACTGACCTTTTAAATGGTATTATACATTTCTGAGATGGACCTAAATATATATATATATATGGGTTTAATGCTGTTTAACAACTGAAAACAATCATATATTATACCTACGCTAGTGAAAGACATTTCTTCTGAAATGAAAAACGTTTTTTTATTTACGTCCTGTGACAGTTTTACCTTGTGCATTCGTGGTTTTAAGGGGTTAATCCGTCCTCGTGGTGTTTTGGTAGTGCAGTTTTTGTCTTTTAGTCATCAAGCAAAGCCATTTAATGAAGATAAATATTAGTTTTACTCTTCACTAATTTAAAATTACTTCCTGTCAAAAACTTCAATAAAGAAGCCGAAGGCACAGTGGCACTGTTTGGATTGAACTCAATGGATGACCGTGATTAGGTGAGTAATGTTCCTCCTTGTGGGTTCAAGCATGTGTTTTGATTGTTTTGTTGCTGTTAGGAAAGGTTTGATCAATGTGTGTGACACCATGAGGCCACTGTGCCCCCATTCCTCCCTTCATACCTGCTGTGTGGATCTGTGGAGCTTCCATGGTGGCTTCCAGACTGTTGGCTCCTGTTGGGGTTCATCTGCTCCTGCAGGTTGGCTGAAGTGGGTTTTGGATGTTTGTAAGTTGTAGGACTCAGTCTGGTGGGTCAGGTCCAGGACTTGTGCAGGATTAGCTGCTAGATTTGGAGCTTTGGCAGCATCAAACGTTTGAGGCTCCCCCACAAATGTTCACACACGACCAGTGGATCATTTTAGCAAAGTTTCATCCAAACCCATGTGACATACAAGATTCTTGCTGCTACAGCGGGAAGTTATTTACACGAAACAGGATCAAGCTACATTGATAACTATTAAATCTGATCAATCACTACACA
>NC_137629.1:34380236-34522736 GCF_963383615.2 Lipophrys pholis | reverse complement strand
GGATGTGACGGTGAGAGACGAGATGGACCATATTGAAAATGTAAAATGACTCCAGTAGGGAGGACATGCTCAATGAAAAGTGGTGGTGAGGTCAACAATTGGTCTCACAACAAGATCCTGGGTTGATTCCAGACTTTGTTGGAGGTTTCTCTTTTTACCCTTGTATTTTCTTTCATTCCTCTCGGTTCACCTGGACAGGTTGCCAGTCTGCCACCTAATCTTATTGTTTTTAGTATAAATACTGTTCAGAAAACAGCATAGGACGATTAGTACTACTGTCATTTTTCATTGCAAAACTTACTGAGGACGGTAAATGATTAAGTAATTCTTATTGACTCAGCTGGGATCCCCCGGGGGGGGCAGGATCCCCCAGGGGGGGGCAGGATCCCCCAGGGGGGCAGGATCCCCCAGGGGGGGGCAGGATCCCCCAGGGGGGCCTGGAACCTGTGCTGAACCTGCAAATTCCTCTAAACTTTCCTGTACATTCAGCTCATAACACATCAAATATCTGGATTCTGAGAAAACGATTATTTTTGTAATTTTCTTCAGACGGATGTGAATCATCTTTTGTCGCAGCTGAATATAAAAATGTTTTACAGTGAGCACTGAAATACAAGCACAGCTGAAGGTTTTCTTCTCTAATGAATGGATGCGGGAATAGACGAGGACGTCTTTGTAAAAAATCCTTGTTTTTCCAGCTGGAGTCGGTTCATAGGAATAAATCCCATGACTGTCACAGTATTCACTCATACCTGCTGCCCAGTGGAGAGATTATTGGCCTATCAAAGAAGGAACAAGTGATGAATGTAAGCCATCGGATTTTACGCTTTGGATTTTGATTACAAGTCACTCATCAAACTGAAATTCCCTTGGAGAACCGTTTTGGCATGAAGTCATCAGTTAAGTGTCATCTTTAATCATTTAAGCAGATAAATCTATTCTAATGTTCCATCAGTCCTTTCGTCGTCTCCTTCAATTTACCTCCTGGTTGGGAACAGTTGATAACGGCACAGAGGAGGAAACAGGCTGTGGTGAAAAGTTTTGGCGTTCTCTCTAAGTCGCACCATATGGCGCCGCATTGACACTGCCTACCTCCTGCTGGGGTTTTCTTTCAACTTCTTGGAATAACATATCCTAGCAGAGGAGGCAAAGTGTCCCTCAGAACAGAAACTTGATAGAATGGGATTCTCTCATTTTGTACCAAACAAGAACAAAGCATGGCCGGGCGGCGGAGACTAACAATATAGTGTAACCTTGAGACGTGGACGCCAACAGCATGCCCCTCTTTTACATTATTCATACGAAAAATACAATTTTGTCTTATATTTTATTCATTGGTTTTGCTTAAACAATGGGAAGTCCTCGTGTGATTTGGCAGGTATCTGATGCAGGGGGGAAGGGATGAGAGGGAGAGAGAGTATTATTCCCTTTACCTGCGTTATTGATCCAAATTAAAGAACAGCCCCTAAAAGAATGTTTTTTTTATTTTTTATTAATAACTTCATCAATCACAATGTCCCTTCCTAACAGTATCAGAGGATGTGAGCATCGTCAGGACAGGTGAGTGCAATGGCAGCAGGACTGTTGTGCAGTATGTTTGAAAAAGTAAACCACTGAACTGATGGATAGAATACATCCATCCATCTTCTGAACTCCATCCTTCCCTCTGATTCAGGGTGCTGGACGTGATCCTGGAGAGGTCAGCAGTCCATCACAGGACAGACGGTCACACACTTTCACATCCAGTCTCACCAATGAACTGGTTTGGATTGAGGGAAGGTGAACCCAAACAAACACAGGGAGAGCCTGCAAAGCCCCAAACAACCCGGCAGTATCCTCGCTGTAAGGCCCGTGGACATGACAACGGGAAAACTGAAGACTTCCGTAGCAACTTTTTGAAAACAGCTCCCAAGGTGGAACTTTTTGACAAGTTGTTCTGAACATGCCCAGTAGAGACATTCAGAACAAAGTTTCCTCCATGGTGTCATGACCCCCAGTCAAGTCTCCTGGACTTGGTACTGTTATTTTGACAGTCACCATCATAACAATCAACAATCCAAAAAGGTAGTTTTATTTTGACAGTCACCATAATAACAATCCAACTTAGTGATCTGTCCACTAGAATGTCTGTGTTCTCCCAGTGTTCATGTTTAGAGCATAATGTTATCTGCTTTTATTTGTGTGTGGTTTCATTACAAAAAACATCAAACAGCGCCCACTAGTGGCCCCCACAGGAAAACTACATCATTTTCAGCATTTCTGTCATTTCCGTGTAAACAGAGAACCCGTGTTCAAAACATTGCTGTGTAAACATAAAATGTCTCTGAAACGTTGTCGTGTCACCGGGGCCTCAGACAACAGCACTGACTGTTACACCAAAGTACATCTTTTCTGATTAACTCACAAACCTCACAAATCTTCATTTTGACTTTTTCACAACATGCCATGTGGGCAAGTGCTTTTTACAAACATATTTTCTAATAAAATAAATAGTTTAGTTTATTATTTATTCACTTTATAAAATCTCAATTTTCTTGATCAACATTTGGTGTAAGTAACTCACTACCGCCCCCTTCAGGAGTAACAGCCTGAGTCTGGACCTTGAGAGTTAGAAACCCGGGTTGTAATGAATTATTACAGCAACCACTGCATTCATCAAAAGAACATTTTAATAGAAGATGTTTGAAGCTCAATGTGCAAAGTATAAAACTATGAACAGAAAAACTGTGACTGCTGGACTGTTTGTGGAAAGAAAATAATAAAGAACTATATACTAGGATTTTTTCTCTCTCTCTCTCTCTCTCTCTCTCTCTTTCTCTCTCTCTCTCTCTCTCTCTCTCTCTCTCTTTCTCTCTCTCTCTCTCTCTCTCTCTTTCTCTCTTTCTCTCTCTCTTTCTCTCTCTCTCTCTCTCACTTTCTCTCTCTCTCTCTCTCTCTCTCTCTCTCTCTCTCTCTCTCTCTCTCTCTCTCTCTCTCTCTCTGTCTCTCTCTCTCTCTGCAGACAGGATCCCTTCATATACAATCAATATTTAAGTTTCAGCTCTCTCACTGCTGGGTTTGGGAGGACATACATTTTCAGCTTAAGAGAACACAGCTGTTATCTATATGCTCCTGGCTTCACCTTTTTTTTCCGAAGCAAACAGCCTTTTTCTCCAATTCTACTCAAAATTGATCATTAAGAGAAACGTTTTGCATTCCAAAAAGAAATCTGCTCGTGTTTTCAGGCGAATGAGATTCTTTCTGAATGACCAAATGTCTTTTCTGCGCAGCAGTGTATAAAATAGCAGAAAAAGAAAAGCATTCTTAGTTTTTGAAACACACATACATGCAAACGTGCAGAGAAAGCTCCTCTGAGCCGTGTCTAAGCCCAAACAGATGCAGCAGACTGGGTAGTTCCACACAACAAATGGTATTGTTTGGTACTGTTGTTTATGAATATCAAAGATGGGAAACAGTTTCTTTGGTATGAGCTGAAATAAAGCAGTCTTCTCTTTCAAATAGATTTTTGGACAAACACTGAGAATATGTGATTTGGGAAACGTCAAAACAAAAAGAGCGATATTGTGATTTATTATTAATTTGACGTTAATGTAATCGTGAATGACCAGTTTTACTTGAGGGAACACCATCTCAGGCAAACTTTTCATGTTTTCCTAAACAAGTCGGTGTTTTTCAAGTTGCAGAAAATAAAGATAAAACAGAAGGAAACTGTTGAAATGTTTATTTCTATAACCCGAGATGTCGGAGCCCGTTTCTTTGTGGATGACTGTTGGATTTGAAGGTTGGTCCAGACCTGCCTTTGTGACACAGCTGCCAGTGGAAATGTTTCCGTGGCAGAGTTGACAGGTCTGTTAAAGGACATGTTGATTCTCAGAGAAAATAAATGGGTCAAAATGACAGTCAGGTAAGCTGTAATACTGGCTGTCATCCACGAGAAGAAGAAAGAAAATCTTACAGAGGACTGACAATCCGTCAGAACAGAGAAAACACAACCAAAGTCTATCAGCCGACAACAGTTGATAAAATACTGCCAAGACAGAAAACAATGTTTTTTTCCCCTGCAGTTTCAAAAATAGATGGATTTGTTTTGTTTTTTCCCTTTAAAGGTGCAGAATGTACCTTTGATTTATGTAACTTTGTCACCTCAAATAGTATGTAAGAGGAAACAAAAACACCCCGATATCTGCTTAATGACAAGTTACTGACGTTAGTGATGTGTTGCTGGTACATCGATTCAAGTTTGCCAACTAGTCTTGCAATACAAGTTTGCACCACAAGATGGTGTATGGAGTCGCGTGTAGTCCCGTGTCACAGATGTTAAAAACCCGACCTAAATCCAGGCCCTTTAACCGCATTTACGTTAATGGTTGGTGACAGAATTCACCAGTTAACAGGGGAACCAGTTAAACCGAAACACTGGACAGTGAAGCACGATCATAACAATCCACATTTTGTAATATCATTAATAAATATATAAAAATATATACGAGTCAATTTACTATTTGAGCTGATATCCGATGCATGTTTGCTCCACATCAGGAGATACAGATTCTATCGGCGGTGATTTCTTGTGCATGATAAGAGAAAAGTGGTGATGGCTCCGCCCACTCCGCGGTGGTACTACACTATATTGTAATGGTAAACGAATGAAACTGAGTCAAGTAGGGCTGAAGGGAGGAGTGGGAAAAGGCCATTAATGTACGACAGAGGTATACGTTCCCATTTACACAACAAAGTTTCATGTGAAAAGGTCTCGTTTTTGCGTTTTCGTTTCAGAAAAGTGTTGCGTGACACGGCAACGTTTTGAAAACGATGTCCGTTTACACAGAACCAACGTTTGCATGCCAGGCCAGGAGTTGGCGCTGTTGTTTGTTTTTGTGAAGAAACCATGCACACATGCAGTGGGGGATTTTGCTATGGGCAAAGTGGGCAACTGCCCAGGGCGCAAACTTAACAGGGGCGCACCGTGCCCTGGCTCAGACACGGCCTTCTGACTCCGCCCCCTGTGCAGGGAAGGCGGTTGTTCGTAGGCGGATCGCGCGACGCAGGGGCTTGGTATCGCCGTCATGTGTGCAAATAAGATCATTCTTTTTTTTGGGGGGGGGGGGGGGGGGGTGATGTACTATTAACCTTTAAATTGTTCCTACACAGACGTTCTAGTGGACAGACCACCAAGTTGGATTGTTATTACAGTGACTGTCAAAATAAAACCACCAAGTTGGATTGTTATTACAGTGACTGTCAAAATAAAACCACCAAGTTGGATTGTTATTACAGTGACTGTCAAAATAAAACTACCAAGTTAGATTGTTATTACAGTGACTGTCAAAATAAAACTACCAAGTTGGATTGTTATTACAGTGACTGTCAAAATAAAACTACCAAGTTGGATTGTTATTACAGTGACTGTCAAAATAAAACTACCAAGTTAGATTGTTATTACAGTGACTGTCAAAATAAAACTACCAAGTTGGATTGTTATTACAGTGACTGTCAAAATAAAACTACCAAGTTGGATTGTTATTACAGTGACTGTCAAAATAAAACTACCAAGTTGGATTGTTTTTACAGTGACTGTCAAAATAAGACTACCAAGTTGGATTGTTATTACAGTGACTGTCAAAATAAACTACCAAGTTGGATTGTTATTATGGTGACTGTCAAAATAAAAGTACCAACTCCCAGGAGAATATGGAGTGGGAGTTATGACACCACGGAGGAAACTTTCTTCTGATTGTCTCTACTGAGCATGTGTGGAACTATTTATTACTGCCGTTCTGCACATGTGCAGTAGCAGCGCTTTCAAAAGATTGTGTTTTCCTCCGTTTCCACAGTGATGAAGAGTTTTCACTCAAACGTTGAGTAAGAAAGGGCTCGTCCCCTCAGATATTTTCCTTTGTTTTTGTCCCGTTAAGTCACTCTCTAAAACAGAAATCCAATGCATTTACTCATCCTTTAAATATATATTCTGTATGTAAACACTTGCTCTCAACCTCATATCGTTTTAACATCACTCAGAATCGCTTCCTTCTCTGGAAAGAAATATTGATGGCAACTCAGTGAAAAAGCAGCACACCTTGCTTATGAATAAGGGAAGCAGCTACATTTGCCATTATGCCGGCGCTTTCAGCAGCTTTAAAATGAATCAAACGCCTGCATTGCATTTCATCATGTGTCAAACCGCTCCGACGCAGTTTTACATTGCATGTGCACACTGTATGCTAAGAAGTGTCAATGTTATTCAATAACAAGACCTCATTTAAGCCGATCCATTCCATAGACATTTCTTTTTTTCTTTTTTTTTTTAAATCTCCGTCATGTCAGCTCTGGAGATCATGTTAGCAAATCTGCATATTCAGTCAGCCGTCTCCAGAGGCTTCAGAAGCTTAGATACAGCTGTATTATTTGTGATTGAATGTTTGAATCTCCTGCAAACTAGGATTTGAGGCCAGTCTCTGTTTGCTTTTTCATTTAGTTGAAGCTTGCCGAGCAGACTGTCAGACATGCCGGATTAAAGATAAATCCATGCATGCACTTCTAACTAACAACCAGACTTGTAAGTAGCAGGGAGACGGTGGCCAGTTAGGTGTCATGTACAATGTGCTATGCTGCCACCGCCACCGCCGCTCCCGGGGGGAAATAGGCCCGTTTCATGGCAGAGCATACTGTACAGCACCGACCGCATAATGGCCTGTTGTCATGAGCTGGTACTGTGTGTGGTGGGTGAGACTGGGGTGCAGCCCAGAGTACAACCCACCGCTCATTCTGTCAGCTCCAGGAACTGCTCAGGTGCACTTGAGTAGAGAGCAGGGTTTTATATGTTCTGCAAGGGGCTCGGTGAGGCCTGTTATTTCTGCTTTCAACTGAGATTTACGGCAATTGTACAATGAAACACTTCAAAGCTTCCCTCCGAACCTAATATTGTACTATTCCACTACCTCCAATGGCACAAACATGACGTCTTTTATTGAAGTGTACTCTTTTCTAGCTCTGCTTGTGAGCATCTTGTCTTTTAGAGTGATACCATCAGTATTGGACTTGGCTGATTATGGATTCTAATTATTTCGAGTCACTAATTAACCCCACATGGACTGCGGGATTAGAAAACTACATATGCTCATGGAGAACATGCAAACTTCACAACCACCTCCCACACCAAGGACGATTACAAGACAAAGTTGAAGTAACCTGATTACACATTATATGTGACATCCAGCTTCTTTTATTCTGTAACAGTGAGTTCCTTTCTCTGAGGACAGACTCTTTGGGTTGACACTGGAGCCGCAGCAGCTTGAACAGATTCAAACCCTCATGGTTTCTGTTTTTCACCACAAAAACTCCATTCAGCTCTAATTGTGTCCATTGCGTCTATGAAGCCATATTCTACTGTATGTAACTTTCTGGGTACACACTTTATTTTCTCCTTTTTTGAATTGTTTTTTGGGTTTTCATAAATAAACAAAAGAACATAAAGTTGTACATCATGCCTTGTATCACATTGCACATTTAAAACAAAAGAGAAAGAAGGGAAAAGAAAAAAAGGAAAATAAACTACGTGTATTATTTATTTTCCTTTTCTCTCAACTGCAAATTTATTTAAACATGAAAATAACAAAAAGGAAATATAGCCACTAACTGTCATCCTATCAATACAAGACCGATTCATTGTTCTCTTCAGCCTGACGCTCACATATTCTTTTCTCTAGCTACTAACACTTTTAATGTACATGTTTAAAATTAGTACATTTGTGATGGAAATGAATTCAGTTCTGACTAACCTACGAGTTCATATCTATGACATGGAAAAAATGATCGTACTCCTTAAGTCAGGGGTGTCAAACAGTTTTAGTTCAGGGGCTACATAGAACCCAATATCCTCCTGGTAAACGAGTGCCATAATACAGAAGTATGTTGGATTCACATGAAAAAAATAAAATAAACTCTGCTTTTCTAATTAATGAGATAATTATCTCATAATTATGAGAAAAAAATTATTTTATAAAAAAATTGGCTTTGTTTTTCTGAATTTATCAGATAATGGTTTTCTGCAGAGATAATTATCACATAATTATGAAAAACGGAACCCAGTTATTTTTTCAGAAAACCATTACCTCATAAATTCAGAAATATGAGCCAAATTTTATTTATAGTTTTTTTTTTTTCATAATTATGAGATATTTATGTCATGAATTCAGAAAAACTTTTAATAATAACCTTTAAATTTCAACCAAAAGTCTTTTGCTTTGGCGCACAGATTAAGTGATGAAAACGTCTATATTGTCGCAAAACAATTCCGACTGAAAATGACGATAATCTCAACATAAAGACGGTTTTAATGAAACTTTCTCACACAAAATACAGTGAAATGTCCAGAAAACGTCTCGCTGTAGCTGTTGCATTCTGGGTGTTTTTACAAACCCCCCAGGTTTAGAATCACTGCACCACTGTGTTGCCCCCCGTCCGCTATAATTACATACATTTTGATGTTGTCCTCTGTCACTTTCTTTTATGATGATTTATTTCACATTGCATAAGGAACATCCATCTGAAGACTCTATAGGAATATTGAAAAGCAAACCTCCTCAGTATGCTCGTCTTACACTATATCCTTTAGTATGTGTAATGAAGTTTAATGTACTCTAGTTCTCTGGTTTGATGATGAATTATACAATAAGCAGCTGTTTGTTTGCTGAATGTATGAAAAATGGCAACAGGAAATAAATCATTACTTAAATAATTCATTTTCCATTTCACTTAAAGAGGATTCATCAGTCAGATATCTATTTGAATAAAGATGAACAAAGACAAAGAAAGTCCCTCAAGCACATCAATCGAAGGAAAAAAAAAAATGGACTTGGGGATTAAGTTAGATAAAAACATACATTAAAAGTCTCTTGCGAAGTTCCACCTGGGACAAGCCTCCTTAATTCTATCACACCAGTCCTCTGCTGCTTTCTCTATTTATTGAAATCACTCCTCACTTCTCTTTTTGTTGTCACAAGTGATAAATTGAAACGTCTCGGTAAAGGTTTTAGATGCACTCCACATCCCGCAGGTCTATTAAGGTCACTCTGCTGGGAGGGAAACTGCTGTTTAGACAAAAGGAAGCGACAGAGCAGAGCTCATCAGTACCTGGAGTGATCCAGCAAAGTCAATCACAATGTAATTGTGCCAGTGATCCAGAGGATGGGGCTGAAGCATTAACCACACACCCCTGTTTATCATACAGTCTGCTGCAGCCGGGTACCAATACCAGAGGCTGAGGGAACAACACACTCCAGAATTAGATTTCTGTGTGGCCGAGGTCTGCTGGACAGAAACACAGCCATAAAAAATGCAATGCAAAATGAAAATGAGTTTGGCTGTGGGACTATCTCCTTGAAAGAACGACAGTATTGCCACTTAGGAAAACTCCTGGATTCTTCCAGTACACTGAGTCTAACTGCTGCACACACCTGATCTCCAAGCCTCTTCAGAAAGCTGTTTTAGGGGACGGGGACGTGTCTTTATTGGGGAAAATGTCTTGGTAAATGTATCACAAAACCACAGGTATTACTCTGGAGATTTAAATTCCTCTTCACGCATAAGAGAGCAAGAAGAGGCCCTTTTTCCAGCGCTGGCAGGGGCACGTCTACCTTCCCTTTTTCTCCGGCTGTTTCCCCGCCGCCTGAAACATCCTGATAAGACACACGGGTATCTGGGGAGGGAGTAACCTGAGCATGCTGGGGTGGGAATCAGATTGTTTGATGGAGTGACTGATTACCTGTTTTTATTATTTCATTTCCCCCCGCTCCCTTGTGTTGCTGTGGGACGGCGAGGCTTTGAAGTGAGGCAGTGGTGCTGTCACACCGTTCCTGTCGAGGCGTCGCGGTAGGGATTGAAGTCCAACGGTCCATTATGGAAAAGAAGCACGTAATTCTGCTGAGGCGTGAGCATCGTGAGTGATGTCAGGTAGAAGAGATGCTTCAACATTTGTATTTACAGATTCAATCAAATGTATTTTTGCTAATGCACCGAAAGGGACTGTTTATATTTTCAGTGCGAAGGAGCAAAATCACAAATATTCACCTCTTTCTTTGCACATTTGAGCTTGATGGGTGACTTTAATTCGATGTGGCCGTGATGGATTGGTGATCTGTTCACGGTTTATGTACCTCGGCTTCGTCTATTATCAGCTGGGATCACGTCTGAATTACAGGTTGGATAAAGTAACTTGTTTAATGCACTTTAAAGGACTTGTGTCGTTTATAGATGCAAAATCCCCAAAAGATTCACTGCTTGGTACCTTAAAACCTTTTTTAACACTTTCTTTGTGCTGTTTAGCATTTGGTAACAGATCCATTAAAGACACAATATTAAACGCAATAGGGTTTTTGTTTTTCTTCCATATTCCATGTAGATCCTACTATTTCCCCTCCGTCAGGAGAGATCAGCTCCAGCTCACTGCAACAACAACATGGATGGACACGATACCAAATGCTCATTTTAATGAAACAAATGCCTCTGACATGCCTCTTAGTTCAAATATAGCTTTTAAATGACACTACTATACCAACTATTCCACATTTTCAGATCTCAAAAGGCTCCTCACAGAGCGTCTGCTATGGACAACACAAACTTCAGCATTAGAAAATGATGTTAATGCACCTGAATGGGGCTTTAATGGAGCTGGAGTAGGTCCTGTAGGTAGAGGAGCAAAACAACATGTTCTCAAAGTTATATATAACTATATAGATCTATATATCTATATAACTATATATATCTATATAACTATAGATATATATCTATATAACTATAGATATATATCTATATATCTATATATATCTATATAACTATATATATCTATATAACTATATATATATATCTATATAACTATAGATATATATCTATATATCTATATATATCTATATAACTATATATATCTATATAACTATATATATATATCTATATAACTATATATATAACTATATATATCTATATAACTATATATATCTATATAACTATATATATCTATATAACTATATCTATATATCTATATATCTATATATATCTATATAACTATATATATCTATATAACTATATATATAACTATATATATCTATATAACTATATATATATCTATATATCTATATATATATCTATATAACTATATATATCTATATAACTATATATATCTATATATCTATATATATCTATATATCTATATATATCTATATAACTATATATACATCTATATAACTATATATATCTATATATCTATATATATCTATATAACTATATATATATCTATATAACATCCATCTTCTGTCCTGCTTCCTCCAATTGTTGCTGCTGTCACTGCTGCATCAATGCTCTGTCACTGCTCTATCACCGCTCCGTCACTGCTCCGTTACCGCTCTGTCACTGCTCTATCAACGCTCCGTCACCGCTCAGTCACTGCTCCTTCACTGCGCTATCACCGCTCCGTCACTGCTCTATCAACGCTCTGTCACCGCTCCATCACTGCTCTATCAATGCTCCGTCGCTGCTCCGTCACTCCATCACCGCTCCGTCACTGCTCTATCAACGCTCCGTCACCGCTCCATCACTGCTCTATCAACGCTCTGTCACCGCTCCATCACTGCTCTATCAATGCTCCGTCGCTGCTCCGTCACTCCATCACCGCTCCGTCACTGCTCTATCACCGCTCCGTCACTGCTCTATCACCGCTCTGTCGCCGCTCCGTCGCTGCTCTATCAATGCTCCGTCACCCCTCTGTCACTGCTCCGTCACCCCTCTGTCACTGCTCCGTCAATGCTCTATCAACGCTCCGTCACCCCTCTGTCACTGCTCTATCAACTCTCCGTCACCCCTCTGTCACTGCTCCGTCACTGCTCTATCAATGCTCCGTCACTGCTCTATCTCCGCTCTATCACCACTCTTTCACCACTCCGTCACTCCGTCACCGCTCTGTCACTTCATCACCATAATAACAATCCAACTTGGTGGTTTTATTTTGACAGTCACCATAATAACAATCCAACTTGGTGGTTTTATTTTGACAGTCACCATAATAACAATCCAACTTGGTGGTTTTATTTTGACAGTCACCATAACAACAATCCAACTTGGTGGTCTGTCCTCTAGAACGTCTGTGTTCTTCCACTCTTCATGTTTACAGCATTTTGTTCTCTTCCAACAAACAGTGCCACCTAGTGGCCAAACATGCTTGTTTTCATTGTTTCTTCTGTTTCCCAGGCAACGGATGTCGTCAAGCTCTCTAAACTCTCCACCTCCATTGCTCATTAACCAGAAGATATCACCGTCATTCCTTTACCTGTTTGTGGTCTTGGCTTTAATCCTTTAACACTGTGGAAACTAAATCACAGCTCCAGATCACTCATTTGCTTTGTGTTTGCCGACTTTGGGGTCAAGGCCCTTTGCCAGTGACTTTGTGTCGGTGTTGTTCCGTGGTGAAGGAGTAACAGTCGGACGCCCCGAGTCGCCGGCTCGCCGAGGGAGTTCAGCCTCCCGTCAGGGATTCAGCCTACCACCTTATTAATTAGCCTTTGCAGCTTTAGGCGGACCTGCTAACCCATTTAATGAGTAAATAATTGCTTCCCAGGTCTTATGTCATCATGTCTTTTATTAATATGGGAAGTTATCTCAAAATTACTCTTGAACCCTCGGAGTACCAAAACAAATTTGGAGCAGAGGAGAATTTGTCCCGGAGATCTTTCTCTGGGCTCTGAATCTTGGAGGATTTGGTCCAAAATAAGATAAATTCCAGCTTGATTCCTCAAGGATTTTTTGGAGAATTGTCTGAAGACATTTTGACAAGGGATTGTTATCAAATAATTGGAAAAGTACATCCAATTTAAATATCTTTCTAGAACTTGTACAAACAGATAAATGAAACTGTGTGGGCTCCCTTACACTTCCTCACTGTGATTCTTTTACCTTGGTGTGTAAAGCTGTGGACACCACAGGGTCCAAACAAAGCAAAGAAAGACTGACTGGAAAGGTTTTATTTTAATTACTTCATGCAATAAAAAAACCTCAAAGAAGTGGATAAAGTCAGATTACCTGTGATACATGGCTGTTTTATTATACCCCAAAGTACGAGGAACAACTGCAGGATTGTTTTCTAGGAACTCATATCTCTTGACATCTGGTCCCAGCGATTCCCCACGGCCGCTCTGGCAGCTCTGGCAGCTCTGGCCGCTCTGGCAGCTCTGGTCGCTCTGGCAGCTCTGGCCGCTCTGGTAGCTCTGGCAGCTCTGGCAGCTCTTGCAGCTCTGGCAGCTCTGGTCGCTCTGGCAGCTCTGGTCGCTCTGGTCGCTCTGGCAGCTCGGGCCGCTCGCTCAGCCCTGGTCGCTCTGGTCGCTCTGGCAGCTCTGGCCGCTCTGGCAGCTCTGGCCGCTCTGGCAGCTCTGGCAGCTCTGGCCGCTCTGGCAGCTCTGGCAGCTCGCTCAGCTTCACTCTTTCCCTCGTTCACTTTGTCACACTTGTCATTGATACGCAGACAATCAATCTTTTCACAGAGCAGATTTGTGGACCAGCGGCTTGAAGACATGAGTTTCTTGTTGGAGGTTTTTCACTGCAGTTATGAATTGGAAGTGGAACCGTTACAAGCTGCTTCTAATGCTGCTTCTAATGCTGCTTCTAATGCTGCTTCTAATGCTGCTGCTTCTAATGCTGCTTCTAATGCTGCTTCTAATGCTGCTTCTAATGCTGCTGCTTCTAATGCTGCTGCTTCTAATGCTGCTTCTAATGCTGCTTCTAGTGCTGCTTCTAATGCTGCTGCTTCTAATGCTGCTTCTAATGCTGCTTCCAATGCTGCTTCTAATGCTGCTGCTTCCAATGCTGCTTCCAATGCTGCTTCTAATGCTGCTTCTAATGCTGCTGCTTCCAATGCTGCTTCCAATGCTGCTTCTAATGCTGCTTCTAATGCTGCTTCCAATGCTGCTTCTAATGCTGCTTCTAATGCTGCTTCCAATGCTGCTTCTAATGCTGCTTCCAATGCTGCTTCTAATGCTGCTGCTTCCAATGCTGCTTCCAATGCTGCTTCTAATGCTGCTTCTAATGCTGCTGCTTCCAATGCTGCTTCCAATGCTGCTTCTAATGCTGCTTCTAATGCTGCTTCTAGTGCTGCTTCTAATGCTGCTGCTTCTAATGCTGCTTCCAATGCTGCTTCTAATGCTGCTTCTAATGCTGCTTCTAGTGCTGCTTCTAATGCTGCTGCTTCTAATGCTGCTTCTAATGCTGCTGCTTCCAATGCTGCTTCCAATGCTGCTTCTAATGCTGCTTCTAATGCTGCTTCTAATGCTGCTGCTTCCAATGCTGCTTCCAATGCTGCTTCTAATGCTGCTTCTAATGCTGCTTCCAATGCTGCTTCTAGTGCTGCTTCTAATGCTGCTTCTAATGCTGCTTCTAATGCTGCTGCTTCTAATGCTGCTTCTAATGCTGCTTCCAATGCTGCTTCTAATGCTGCTGCTTCTAATGCTGCTTCTAGTGCTGCTTCTGCTTCTAATGCTGCTGCTTCTAATGCTGCTTCTAATGCTGCTTCCAATGCTGCTTCTAGTGCTGCTTCCAATGCTGCTTCTAATGCTGCTGCTTCCAATGCTGCTTCCAATGCTGCTTCCAATGCTGCTTCTAATGCTGCTTCTAATGCTGCTGCCAATGCTGCTCTGGTTTTATGTTTAAGAGGAGAAGCTTGAGGATTCAGGTTGAGCTGGATGCAGGAGGACTGAGGAGTCAGAAAACTGCTGTGCTGCTTTCTACTAAAATACTTTTTCAAAGGGAAATAATTGAAGCAAAGTTTATAGACAATGTTTAAGAAAAAAACTAAGATTTTTTGCATTTTTGTTTCCAAAAAGTTTCGTGTTTACGCGACAACGTTCTGAAAATGGAAACAGCAGAATCAATGAAAACAATGTAGATAGCATGTTGGGCCACTAGTTGGCGCTGTATCTTGTAATAAACCACGCAAACGGGTTCACTTAGAGAAGAATGAGATCAAACATTAACAATGGAAGTACACAGGTATTCTAGTGGACAGACCACCAAGGTGGATTGTTATTATGGTGACTGTCAAAATAAAACTATCAAGTTGGATTGTTAATACGGTGACTGTCAAAATAAAACTACCAAGGTGGATTGTTATTATGGTGACTGTCAAAATAAAACTATCAAGGTGGATTGTTATTATGGTGACTGTCAAAATAAAACTACCAAGGTGGATTGTTATTATGGTGACTGTCAAAATAAAACTATCAAGTTGGATTGTTAATACGGTGACTGTCAAAATAAAACTACCAAGTCCAGGAGAATATGAACTGGGAGTCACGACACCACGGAGCCAAACTTTCTCCATCCGTGGTCCACCCAGGACCAGTTGCAGAATTTCCGCGGTCTGTTTGGGCCTGAGCCCGAGTGTCTCTAGAAAGAGTTGGTGTTGCCCGTCTACACAGGACCGAGTGGGAGTGTTTCCAGAATTTCCACCTTGGGAGTCGTTTTCAAGCAGTTGTGTTGTCAGTGGCTCCGAGCATCGTCGTCATGTAAACAGACACATAAAATACAACAAAACCTTTACATGTATTTTAATAGAAACAGCTGGATGAAGTCAGGCGAGTGCCACACCGTAAAACCTCCGCCAAGGGTGGGAACAGGGAAGTGACTCCTATTCCACATCCAGATCAACTGCCTTTATTCGTTTATTTAGTTTGGTGATAACAAGATTTTATTTCAAGATTTGAAAGAACACAAGACAAGACGATACTCTTACTTTTTTCCAGATTCGGGAAAATACAAACTACACTTCCCCAAACCAAAACATGCTACGACTCCATTTCCCACAATGCGGAATGAGTATGTACAGTACATTGGATCTGGATCACCAACAAAAAGTAATGGGTTCTTCTTTTGATCAAAATACACCTGTGGAACAGTTTTGTTGAAGATCAGCTCCTTCGGGTTAAGATATCTTGTTAACAATCAAACAAACACAGGTGATTTTATAACCTCTGTGGTGCCAGAAGTACAAAACCTCCTTATAGATATAAAATGGAAAAAACCCACATTTGAACCTGCTGGAAAAGAAATTAAAAAAGCCAAATCAACTGACTTGCCCGACTTTTGACTCCCGAGCTCAGATTTCATGGCCTATTTTCTCCAAATGGAAAGTGGATAAAAGACTTGGGCATCTATCGCTTTCATTCACCTTCCCCTCGTATGAATCTGCACTTCATTGGGTCCGTGAAGTAATGACCGTCACTGGGTTGGTAAATAACCTACTTAGAAGAAATTACACTCGGAAATGTGCTAATTAGGAAGAACAATGCATGTAGAGAGAGTATAAAACCATCTAATCCATGTCCTCTGTAGCTTAATGTCTGTCTCTGGCACTTCACACTCCTTTTTCCTACATTGAATGAACAAGAAAATCATTTTCTATTGTTTCTGCCTGACGAGGGAAGGAAAAAGATAAAAAACCTATGTGATTATGTTCCTGCTGCGTTCTTCTCCAGACAAACAGATTCAATACATAAACAAAATGTGCAAACAGCCACATGATTACAGTTTAACACAGGAAAATATTACAGAAACTTATTGTATTTCTTTCAAGCAGTAGTTATGATGTTTATATTATAGGGTCAGGGTTAGAGAAACGATTTGTGATGGAATTGATATTTATTTCTTTTGTTTTCAGACGTGACATCTCTTCAAAACCTCGAGTAAACTGTGAGGAAGTCTGCACACACAACTTTTACTATATTTGGTAATTTCTTATTTGTTTTTTATAAAGATTAATTTTCATTTGTAGCTTGATGAGAGCTATTTTAGTGACAAAGCGCTGTATTAGTGCATGCACTCCGGCAATTTAGACAAGGAGGAGAAAATAAGTCTTTTTCAAAAAGGTATTTGTTTTGTTTCACGATGGTTTTGTAACGTGAACCCGCTGAACTAACGACAGTGTACAGGTACTGATAGTAATTTAATATGAAGGCTGTTTCTAAGCTGCAGTGTGTCTGTGGACAGTCCTCCACAATAGAAAATGTTGGTTTCTTTGCTGTTATTCATGCTGATGCCTAACAGCTATGACAACAGCTGCTTTTTAACAGGCTGGCTACGAAGCAATTTGTCAAGACTCCTGACAACTTAGAGGAGAAATCCTGCAACAGAGGAATGTAAGTGTCAATCCAGGCTTTGTGATGCCGACAGGCAGCGGCGAGTCAGAATGTGCTGCCAAAGGCGACTTTTCTGACCCGTCCTGAAGCTGAATATCAGGGGAAAAGCCATAATAAGCAAAAATACACGAGTTAAGAGGCCTTATTATTAACGGGAAATAATTGTACATTTCTTTAATGCTCAGATTTATTTTGATCTCAAGACTGTGAGGTTCTGCTTCTTCTTTTGGTTCTGAGAAGGTTGTGTGTTACAGTGGCCTGGAAGTTCAAAACACTACAAACGTCAGAAAACACTAGCAAATCCAAGAAACACTTCAAATTAGAGAGAAGACTACAAAATAGACAAAACACTACCAAATTTATGAAAAATAAACTAGATACAATAATAATGAGTTATCGGCAGCACATCCAATCAGTGCGACCCTGCCATCAGCAGGTACCTGACGTTTCTGTTGTGTTTTTGAATCTGGTAGTGTTTTCTCTATTTGGTAGTGTTTTCTCTATTTGGTACTGATTTCTGTATTTGGTAGTGTTTTCTCTATTTGGTAGTGTTTTCTCTATTTGGTACTGATTTCTGTATTTGGTAGTGTTTTCTGTATTTGGTAGTGTTTTCTCTATTTGGTACTGATTTCTGTATTTGGTAGTGTTTTCTCTATTTGGTACTGATTTCTGTATTTGGTAGTGTTTTCTCTATTTGGTAGTGTTTTCTCTATTTGGTAGTGTTTTCTGTGTTTTCTCTATTTGGCAGTGTTTTCTCTATTTGGTAGTGTTTTCTCTATTTGGTAGTGTTTTCTGTGTTTTCTCTATTTGGCAGTGTTTTCTCTATTTGGTAGTGTTTTCTCTATTTGGTAGTGTTTTCTGTGTTTTCTCTATTTGGCAGTGTTTTCTCGATCACCTACACCCTACTTTGACAAATGAATAATATGAAAAGATAAATATGGTAGAAAAAAATCAAACACAGGAGTGTCAAACATTTTTTACTTCAGGAGCCACATCCGCTTCAATTTCATCTTAAAAGAGTGCCATCATAATCTTAAAGTGCTGGAGCCGTCCACACGAGAACGCCGGTCCATGTAAACGCAGCGTTTTGGGCCGATCAGCCACACCAGGCAGGATTTTAGGAGCCTGAAAACCTTTTTTTAAAAAACATGGGTCCCAGATTGGGGAAATTCTAAAACCCAGTTTTTCCACACTCATCTGTGGAAAAAAAGATGACGTCATCACCCCGCCTCTCGGTGATGTCATCTATTAACTACAACAATCGTGGGCTACATGCTCCAGGTGGCGCTGCAGAAGCTACTGATACTACCAAGAGGAGCATAGACCTATAGAACTCAGAGTTACATAGAAGTCTATGAGCAGGAGTCTACTTATAATGTTCTATGTTCTCCGTGTCTTCTGCGTTTTTGGTGTGTTTGGTGAGTCACAGCGCCCCTAAAGGCCTGGCATACGTACTACATGCCCTGAAGCTACGTGTTGAGTCGTGTTCATCGTGAGGGCTTTTCCACCAGAAAGAACCAGGTGCTAGTTTGGAGCCAGGGCCGGCCTTAGCACCAGTTCTTTGTCTTTCCACTGCCAAAGCCCCGACCTATCAGGGGCTAAACTGGTGCTACGCCGGCCCCACTCCGGGCTGGGGGCGGAGTTATCGCTGGCGTTATTGCTACCTACAAGGTGGAGGAGGGGTTGAACCGGCTTTCTGAAAACGACAGTGAAAACGGAGCCCTGGAGTGGTTATAGAAAATAAATGAAAAATAACGCATGGGAACGATATAAGTCGCTCACTGAAGTTAATAATACGAGGGAAGGAGATCATTTAATCCGCTATGGCGGAGCCGCGGCTCCACAGAGCGCTGCTGTGCTCCTCCGCTGTCAGTCAGCTACGTCACATATATCATTTAGAAGCACCTTTTTATTGTGTTTTTTTCAGGGTAACATCATTCTAACTAACTTCACTTTCATGTTTTGACTCACGTTGTGACCGCAGGCTGAGGTCTGCGCGCTTCTTTATAATGAAGCCAGACTAAACAAACTACAAACTACTGTAAATGAAAGCTTGGAGTTTTTAGACATAAATTTTTCTGGAGGCAGATGATAAAAATGTCTATATTGTCGCAACGCTAAACAATAACTACGGAACTTATTACAATTTCAACGTTAAAGAAATGTTAATGAAACCTGGTGCAAAATACAGTGAACTTTGATGGCAGCATCACTGATACCTCAGCTCGAGTCTCAGTGTTGTTTTGTGTCACAATTCTAAAGAAATTTGTTAAAAAATCAAAGTTTTCTTTGATCTTTCTACCGTTTCCTTGGGTTGGCTGCAGTGGAGCCTCTGGCGTGAAGCAGCCTGATCCCTGCTCACGGTCAAACATTAATCTGAAAACTAAACACGTGGAATCAACATTTTATGTTAGTTTATTGCCAAATTGTCTCTTTGCCAACCACTTGTTCAGACCCTGTCGCTGCCTGGTCTCCACCCTAAGTTAAATTAGACTTTGATATCAATCTGCCAAATTCTGGAAAAGAAGCACATCATCATACTTAACAAAAGGTCAAACTTTTTCTTAAAAGCTGTCAGCCTCCGCCGCTGGAAATGGTTGTGTTTAGTAATTATCTGAGACATAATTAATGAGTAATTATCTTCGCCCATTGTTTGCAGGCTGTGTGTTGACTGGATGCAAAGAATCGGTGCAAAGCGGCTGTCTGAGGTTGATTGAAGCTGTTTGTTAGTTTCCTCTTTCTTTCACAAGCACTTCCCTTGAATGAAATGCTCATTTCATTTTTTATTAAAATACTTTCCTTTGTATTTGGAGTTCAAGTAGCTTTTATGAGTCTTTAGCTGTGAGATGTTTTCTTTTTTTACCGGTGCCAATTAATCAGGAGCTGTTTGACCATCGGAGACGACGTGAAGACTTCCTGTTGTATTAAAATCCGACCTTGTGAGATATTTCGGTCTGATAACATAATGGCTCAAACTGTGTGTTTTAAAATAGGTTTTTTCTTTCGAGGTGCTGAAACACACTTTGGATGCAAAATTGAAAACAATTGAGCGTAAAGTAATCAGATCAGTGTGGGTATTCTAAGCACTGACCACTGATACCTCTGCTTGGCGGAACACAACCAGTTCAATTGGAGTTAATTAGAATGAATGTCGGAGGAATTATTTGGACGATTGAGACAAATAACCAGTCTGTGCTCCTCAATTGAATTGTTTTGTCGGCAATAGAGCTTCCAATCAGGGTTGGACACCTCTCCTCTCCCAGCTGACAGACAATGCACGCTCATTTGTTTAGTAAAGATTTTTTTTTTTTCACCCATGCTGATTTCCAAATTCAATTTAAG
The DNA here is from genome assembly GCF_963383615.2 of Lipophrys pholis. Classification (NCBI taxonomy): domain Eukaryota; kingdom Metazoa; phylum Chordata; class Actinopteri; order Blenniiformes; family Blenniidae; genus Lipophrys; species Lipophrys pholis. Next base: position 34,502,226 of record NC_137629.1, on the reverse strand, counting down.
GGCCAATTTCTTGCCAAGTAAGAGAGAAGGTCCTCTGGAGGGCTAGTCGCCGTTTTGATCATTGTTTTCTTTCAGGTTGGAGAGAGATTTATTGATCTGGATTCAGATGGAGCTGTTGGGAAGGCGAGAGGTCCATTTGTGGAATCTCGCCTGGCGAGCGTCTCTCCAGATAATGAGCGCGCATAATGAAGCGTGTTAATGCTGCGCTTCCTCATCATCAAAGTCGTCAACAGCGGCACTTTGATTGGCACCTGTCGGAGAATCAATGGAATTGACTAACATTTATGCCTCGCCATCTGTTTCATTGAGGGGAAGTGGGGCTTCCTGAATGAGGGGAAGGAGCTGCTATAATTCCCTTCCTCTGTCATTTCAGTTTTTTCCCTCTCCTGACAGATTCATGGCATTTTCCAGAGCGGAGAGCTGTGTCATTTCCTCTTCATGGAGGATATAATGCACGCTGTCTTGTTGTGGGGTTCAGAAAATCACCAGGATGTTGATGTCTGCTTTATTGTCACCCGCAGCAGGAACGCTCTGCCATCAACAGATGCAGGGACTACTTTTACTCAGAACTGATCTTTGATAGTTTAGCTGTTTAACTGCTCAGTGGATCCAGGAGGACTTTACTCCGAGCCGTGCTACATGCTACATGCTAAAGAGTTCTGAGACTCACACCCCAGCGATGCTACATGCTACACATGATTAAAATATGACTGATACACTCATTAAAAGTGAGCTTGGTCCCTCAGTCAATAGTACGCACAGCGTAGTGCGTAGATAGACGCTACACACTGTGCTATGCGTACTTTAGGCTATAGGGTTAATGGCAGTGTGTGTAGCATTGACGTGGAGGCTGCCTTCGTGTATCGTTTACATGGAGTAGGAATTACGCTTAAAATAAATAAAGAATTTAAATGCTATTAACAGGACAGTGCATATTAGCAAGCAAACCATCTCTTCACCAGGTTACCATAAATATGCCGGATTTAACACAAAGCTAATTTCCATCTGTTGTCCCACATAAAACCATACAAGGTCACAAACAATAAAACAATATGGTGAAACAAAGATGATAAAATAGTTCTTCCTAAAAACCTACCACAAAGTGCAAATATTAAAGTGCTTACTCAGCAGTCTGACATAGGTAAAGTAATAAGTAGTGCTGTCAAAAATATTTTAATTTAATTAATTGATTTGACACATTTAAGACACAGTTTTGTTTACTTCTAGGTTTGTTTGTTTGTTTGTTTGTTTTTTAACTCCCTTACCGGAGCAGCATGTGCAGCATCGATGGGCAGAGCACCGTCACAACAGAGCAGCACAATACCGAGTGGAATAATATTAAGGCAGAAAGTTTGACCTTAAAGTGAAAGTGAAAGTCATTAGTTTTACTCTGAAAAGCCGAATTGAACAACCACAGAAGTAGTTCTGCAGCAAAACAGCAGGTTGCCATGTTGGCTGACCAGGAGCCTCCAAACTGCTAAAGCTGGAGGAAATACTGCTAAAATATTAATTTATCCTCTTTCTCTCTTTCCCTGGTTCTCCTGTATACTGTGTGTGCAAGCTCTCTCACTCTCTCTCTTTCCCTCTCTCACTCTCTCTCTTTCCTCTCTCTCTCTCTCTCTCTCTCTCTCTCTCTCTCTCTCTCTCTCTATATATATATATTATTGCCACTTTGTTCATGTAATAATTTTCCAACTTTGTTTCTAGAAATATTCAAATTCTCAAAGTGGTGGACCTGCACTGTAACAAAACCCAGAGTTATATTTGATGTTTATTAATTCATGTGTTCATGTTATTATTATTTTGCTGATCTTGGAGAGAAACAGTTTCACGCAAAGATAAAAGGACATCATAAAAATGGTCTTTGATTTTAAATATAGTCTGTGTGTTCAGTCGACATTAATTCTGTGGTTTTCTAAAAATAAATATCCATTACAACCATCAGTCTTCAGTACAAAAACAATGTGATTAATCGCAATTAATTACAGAAAATGATGCAATTAATTAGTAAAAAAAATGTATTCGATTGACAGCACGAGTAGTAAGTCCTCATATCAGTACTCGGTTATCTTCAACTGCTAAAGGTTTTAATACTCGTCCTTTAAAAAAGTGATATCGGTGGATCCCTGACACAAACGAATTCCTGCATGTCCGGCAGATGATTGGACGGTTTACCGTAACCACATGAACGGAGACGCCGTCGAGATGAAACAGTGGAGTTCGTCCTCCCATCGGGGAATATCCCTCAGATCTTTAATTAGGGCAAAAGAAGACAGAAAAATGGAATCAATCCGTTCACCTCTGGGCTTTCTCCTGTGGGAATATACAATAATGTATATCCCCATGGGGCAGCGTTTTCATCCATATTCTCTTTAACATTGCGACTGTTTTGTTTATGCAACAACTATAAGTTGACACATAATGTGATTAATGAATGAGACTTTTTCAATCATTTTTAAGGGAGAAATCTGAAGTTGTTAAACAAATAAAGTAAAAACAAAAGCCCTTGCTGTTTATGAGGATACAGCATGGTTGCCTTATTGTCCTAATTAATGTGTGTGTGGAGGATTGAAGCTTCAATTCTTGCCACAAGACATTTGGGATAACTTTAATTTATGGAGTACAGAGAGAGCTGGTGCTCTGACTCAAGCAGCGGGGGGTCTTTGAAAGCAGGCTGCATTTTTGCTGTGAAAAAGCTTTGAACATCTCTTCCCTAAAGCGGGACGGGAATCAAAAGCAGAGGCTAATGTGTCTTCTGCACCACAGTGCTCCACAGAATTGACTCGAACCGTTCATTATTCATAACAAACGCTGGTCGGGTTCGACGCTGGTCTGACGCTGCAACATGCAGCCACTCCGGGTTTTCCTCGCAGATGGAAACGTGTCCGCTCTTTAGGTTACGACCGTTCGCCGTTGTTCCGGCACGCCTCGACGTTTGCGTGGCTGTAACGGTAAACGTGAGCGCTGAGGCTGGAGTGGTGCTGCCGGATGCAGTTTGACCCGCCGATACCCCCCGCAGAGATACAAAGATGTTGTTCTTGTCAGATGCTCAGAGCAGCTAATTAGAGAGGAAGACGATTGGAGAGAACCAGTACCATTGCGAAGAAGAGAAAGGAAAAAAAGAAAGAAGCCTCCAACATCTAAGAGAGAGATACCTCACAGAATCTTTCATAAATACAAACTAAAGACGCTGACATGTGAGTCAAAGCATTTGTGAAAAGAAGGTAAAGTAAATTGATGGAGATCAAACGAGTGGCGCCGAGTTCGTCCTTCTGATGTTTCTTCTGATGTTTCCTGAACAATCACCGCTCCTCCTTTAACGGGGTTGAAACAAGACGTCATGTACGACCATGCAAACACCTCACAGCTCCTCTTTCAACTACTCCTCCAAATGTTGGTGGATGCCCATCGCTTGCCTAGAAACCATCAATTTCGGTGGTAATTACACGAACTTGAGAGCAAAGTTGTGCCACATTATCTGGTGATACAAAGACGCATGGACGTGATGGACCCAACGACTATTTCTGGCACGAGCCACAATTATCTCCGTGTTTTTGTAATGAAGGAAAAACAAATTGAATTGCTGTGTAAAATAAAACTGCAAGCAAAACCTATGATCTGTGAAATTCCAAATGTCGCCTTGTGGGGTGCAGCTGGTAACTGTTTTTTATCTCCAGGAGCCGGAGGAGTTAAATAAACTTCATTAAGCCTTTTTTTTTCCCGCTTCCACTCAAGCCGAATACAACTGAACGCTTCTCCCTCAACACTTCTCCCGCCCATTAAATCAGTTCCTTCCTTCCAAATAAAACACAGCAGAATCTGTATTAAAATGTGTTTTCCCCTTCGGCCCATTTCAGTTCTGTTTGGATGGCTTGAGAATATGTTTGGACAAAATGAGCATAAAATTGCCCACCTCCAATTCCTTGCAGTTGGCGCCGTGCCTGGCAGCCACTCTTTAGCCCTTTTTTCTCTTTTCTTTAGATTCGCATCGTTAGAGGGGAAACGAAAACACGTGTATAAGCTGCCATCAAATTATCGTCAGTGAAGCCGTTCGTCGCTGCACATTTTAGGGCGAATTAGGCACTTAATGCGTCTTCCGGCTCGGGGTCAAAGGTCACCGGAGACAATCCCAGCTAGTCCACCTGGGCATCCATCACAGGTCAAACACAACTCATTTTTGAGAATAATAATGATTAAGATAAAAGGAAATAGTGGACTTTAATATTGTTTTATTAAACAATTCATTTAAGAGCATAATGTAATGTAAAAACATTAAAATTATATTAAGAGCTGTAGTAAAAAGCATTAGAACAACACTGTGGGGTAGTAGTATGTCTCATAACTCCAAAACATTAAGCATTTACATTAGTTGATCATTTCTTTAAGTCAAGTCTCTGAAATACACACGAAGCTGAGCTCACAAAGTCAGCACTGGGAACAACGTGATTATGTTCAAGAAAAAGTAATAAATGGAAGGTTTCTGCTTTTAAAAATGGAAAACAAAATGAAAGATTGAATTCTGGGTGACTGTGGCCGAGGTGATTAAGTCCTGATAGGAATCAGGTGTGCCTCCTCACCTCTCTGCCCATGAAGACACATGAGGAGCTGGAGAGAGGCTGTGGCTCTGCGTCTGTTCAGTTTTAGTTTGTGATTCTGTTCAACTTTAATAAATCAATGGTCTCTGGAAGCTCTGACTCTGTGGTGGAACCCGGCGGTGGCGTGCTCCACTGCTACTCTAACATTTGTACTCTTTTTATTTAGTTTTCTTTTTTTTCATTTCGAAGATGCAAAGTAAAAACGTTTCCGGACATTTTTCTCCAAGCTTTGACTGAATTAAGAATATACATTGAGATGAAATAGTACCAATATATTAACAAACAAATACAGAATAAATCCAGTAAATAAATGTACTTATGAATATTCCCGTGAATAAATACAAAAAATAATGATAAAACAATAAAATAACATTTTTCAAATGGATACTGATGAAATCATCTAATATACCTTCAAGATTTGCCAGTATATATGGATTAAATATAGATTAAATACAGTAAATAATTCATATATTTCCTAAAATACTGAAGCCGTGTGAACTGAAGCAGCTCCAGTCCAACAAACACCCCGAGGTGGAGAGTAAACCCAAAGAGTTCATCCTGAGAAAAGGAACTCATCGTTACAGAACATAACAGAGAAACTATAGTCTCATACAGTATATGTGTGTTTTATGGACTTCCTTCTACTTGCCGAAGTTTTTGACGTTGAAAATTTGGGTCCATCAAGAGGAAGGTTGTGAATCACTGGTGTAACAGATCCGATGGTTGCAGGGCTTTTATATATAAACTTTTCTCTTCCTTTTTACAGTAAAACCCTCCTCATGGCTTCGTCCTGTCCTATTTCTCTTCTGTGAGTGCTGAGAGTATTAATAATACATTTGGTTGTACAAATTCAACAATATCAGTGAGTACGTAAGGAGTGTGAGGGAAGAGTAACCGTGTGAGTCTGACCATCGATCGAGAATTGGCAGCTCTGCTTGTCTGCTGGTGACGTAGTTTAAATCGCATGTAAGGTTTTAATCTCCCTGTGGTAAAAGTCACTTAGTGACCCACTTCAAACCGTTTGTCAATCACACTCTGCCTACATGTGATGGGAATTAAGACACCGGCAGTGGAGGACTGGATTTACATGTGAGGTCTGAGGGAAGCTGACATCCTGAGTTCTGTAGCATCATCTAATAATCCCTAATTATCCAGCTAGTTTCTTCCACTTATAACCAAGTTAGAGGTGCAATGAGATGTAAATCCTGACATGTTGTTCATCAAATATTAAACCTTTTAAAGAAAAAACCAGCTGTGCATAGGGAGAACATGCTCATTCAGAAAAGATATAGAAGAGAAAAGATTCTTTTCATTTAGAGCCAACTCAACCTCATCACTCTACAGTCCTTAAGATATGATATAGTTTATTAGTATTATAGTTCTCCTATCCTCCTGATCTCCTCCTCCTGTTCACCTCCTCCTCCTCCTCCTGTTCTCCTCCTCCTCCTGATCTCCTCCTCCTGTTCACCTCCTCCTCCTCCTCCTGTTCTCCTCCTCCTCCTCCTCCTCCTGATCCCCTCCTCCTCCTCCTCCTCCTGTTCTCCTCATCCTCCTGTTCACCTCCTCCTCCTCCTCCTCCTGGTCTCCTCCTCCTCCTGTTCACCTCCTCCTCCTGATCTCCTCCTCCTCCTCCTCCTGTTCTCCTCCTCCTCCTGTTCTCCTCCTCCTTCTGTTCTCCTCCTCCTCCTGTCCTCCTCCTCCTCCTGTTCTCCTCCTCCTCCTCCTCCTGTTCTCCTCCTCCTCCTGTTCACCTCCTCCTCCTCCTCCTCCTGTTCTCCTCCTCCTCCTCCTCCTCCTGGTCTGGTCGCTCCAGAAACCTTCAGTATTCTAAGGTTCTAGCTCCTCCTTGATTTTCCTCATTTGAATATTGGATCATAGGAGCTACATTCAGAATCTGCTGTGTCTGTGTGAGCTGGACTGGCTCCGCCCACACATGCCCATCTTGGGAAGAGGACGAAGTACTTCCTCTGGTGGTGCCATGTGCCAGAGCAGAGCTGCCTAATTGTGGGAGGAGTCAAAAGGAGGGCCTACCTTGATTGGGATTGGCTAAACCCCCGATGACACTATATAGGGTTTGATTCTGATTGGCTGCTTGGAGCAACACACTTTTTATAACCTGAAACAAGCCAGGGACAGAGAGGACAGACTGTCTTCACTTCTGGGACGTCAGTCCAGGTATGGGGACGAGTAGTCCTGCTGGAGAACCTTCAGGAAGTGGGTTTTATATGATATAACCCTTTAAGCCATTCCAAACATTGTAAAACATACATAACATATAGATACATACAAGAATGAAAAAGTCTATTTACATTAATATAGATTTATACCTAATGTGAATTTATACATACCTATATACATACACATAGCAATACACATTTAACATATATCTAGTTCATGTCTGAAAAAGGGGAAGGAAGGATCGTTTTGCATTCATTCCCACATGCACATTACAAGAACTCCATCAATCTATAGTCAAGATACAAGAAAAACAATTTAGTGTCATAAATTTTACCAGGAATTGTTTTATTCTTCTTGTTTGTTGCACATTTAGTGTATTTATTGTTCCCATCTATCTGGGGACTCAGCAGAATGATGCACAAACTCGATTGTCACAGTTTTGTTTTTGATAGGAGCAGATCTGAGATTTCTTATTTCTGTAAGAGTCATAAAAAACATGTTTTTGTCAGGTGTCCTAGAGGAAGGAAGGTCCCTTCAATATGACACGATACTCTTGTGGTTCCTTTGGGCTGAAGTATTTCATGTTGACAGAAATAATTTCTGTAGAGGTAATGTGCATTCCTGAAGAAGATCAGATTTACTTTCCAGAAGTACTTTTTTCACAGTTCCCTAAGTTTTCCCATTGAAACACATTGTATGTATATGGCACAAACCTATTGGCATCGATAAGGGGTTTGAGTATTTTTATCTGAATGCAGTTCTCCAGGGGAGTAAGGCTGCTGATCGCCCACACAGGCCTGCTGACAGCTTTCAAGCTGAGCCGCCACAACACCACTACCTCCGTTTGTGTCATCGCTACCAGTCTACACCGACGCTCCTATAGCAAGTGGTTCCTACACACACACACACACACACACACACACACACACACACACACACACACACACACACACACACACACACACACACACACACACACACACACACACACACACACACACACACACACACACACACAGTGCTGATTGTGCGCCTGCGACCAGAAACTGCTGAAAAGTGACCCTGGGTGTGCCCTTGTCACCAACTCAGGGTAACAAGTGAATGGAAATTGGTTTTACCTGAGTCAGGTAATCATTACTAAATGAATTTGCTCCTGAGCCAAGCGTATAAGTGGGATAAATATATATCTCTGAGACGAATACAAATTTCACTTATGTAATGAACGGCCGTCTGGTTATTGATTTTTGGAGGTTACGCCGTGCACGCCTTTCAATGCCGGCCTGTTCTACATTAGAATGATGAGTTTTCAATTTGGCAAGTGTTTACACGGAACTGTCAACAATTATGGCGACAGTGAGTTTAATGTTTTGTTATTTTTCTCCAGGCCTGCAGGTCCTTCCGTCCACTGCCAATATGCTAATCTTTTTTTTCCCATGCATGCATAATGAGCAGAAATGTGTCACCATGTTGATTTTCCCAACCTGTGTGTGTATGTGTGTGTTTTTTTGTTTTTTTATGCACTCTCATCATAATCATAGCCGAGACACGTCACCTTTATTATCGCCATTGTCCCTTCTGTCATCATCTGCATTCTAATCATCATTATAATCACAAATATCATAATTATTACCAATGCGCCCGTTCACACAGCGGCGCTCATTGCTATTGTCGCGCGCTAATAAAGAGACAGTGATTCATTTCTCCGTGTCTGCGACTGTGTTCATTACGCCTCAATAACAGATGGACCCTGTTAACTGCACACGTCTGACGACTGCCGAAGTGTCGGCTTCGGCGCACAGAGCAGCTGCGAGGACACGGCCCGTGTTTCAGAGCCGGTCCGTGCTCTTCAATAATTCAACCCTTCCAGCTGTCTCCAATCAGGGCCCAGAGCTCCACGGCCTCCCAGCTCACAGAGGTATACCCAGAGACGGCTCTCCATCGCTATACAGCTAAAGGTTGTTTCTTTAAAAAATCAATGTGGGATCGTGCTCCCATAACAAAGTGTGTTGAATAATCTCTACCTTAGCCCCACTTTAACCAACCCACCCCGTTCCCCCAAGAACGGAAGACATTAGTCTTTTTCCATGTTTCCTTACTCAGGGCAGACTTTATTGTGAGGAGAGATATCTTTAATTATTGACTGTTGCCCTCAAGGAGAGTGGTTAAAGACCCTTGAATTTATTTATTTTTTTCTCCTTCTATAGGCCTCTTGGAAGAAGACAATGGCTCTATGGACTTGGCATCCTGGTGAGATGAAAGTCTAATTATCTCTGAAGAAAACGAGTGGAAAGGCTTTTTAATTAGGACCCAACCGAATCCGCGCACTGAGAATTTGTACATTGTGATGGATGGTGTGTGCATCTCCTTAGTGACTGCAGACAGAATAATAATCTGACTGAGGGGAGTGGACTGTGTGGAAGCAGGGTGGCCAGCGATACAGAACCCAGGTCCAGGGGGAAATGGGAGGGCTGGAGGAAGGCAGACAGAGGTGTGGAGGGCCCATGAGGTGGATGGCAGAGAAAAGGAAGGTGGGGAGAGAGTATTTAGGAAGAGAAAAGTCAATAAGATGGATATGTATGAAGAAAAAGAAGAGGGAAAATTACAGAGAAAGACGAAGCAACAGAGCCCCGGAGCAGTAGCCATGATTGGTCCCGTTCCCGGCAGACAGCCGATTGGTTAGCCTTCTCCACACTCCCCTCTCCTTGGCTCTTTACCTCCCCTCTCATCTCAGCAGGGGGTCTCGCAGTCGCCAAGCCCCTTAATGCTCCCCTCCACTCTTCTGCTTCGTGGCTGGCATGCTGAAAGCATAATCACTATATAATCATAATCAATGTCTGCGCATGTGTAGGAGGTAGGAGGAGTATAGTAGTGGCTGGATTAAAACAGCTCTCTCTCTCTCTCTCTCTCTCTCTCTCTCTCTCTCTCTCTCTCTCTCTCTCTCTCTCTCTCTCTCTCTCTCTCTCTCTCTCTCTCTCTCTCTCTCTCTCTCTCCCTCTCTCTCTCTCTCTCTCTCTCTCTCTCTCTCTCTCTCTCTCTCTCTCTCTCTCTCCCTCTCTCCCAAAGAGAAATACAGTACATGAAATCCACCTTTCCAACAACACCCTTCTATGTAAATGCAGCAGGAAAAAAGCGAACATTCAATAACATGATTACGTCTGCACTAAGTCGATTACGGAGTGGGAAGAGTGGATGTGAGTCGGGGGTGTATTAGGTGTGAATGGCTTTGGAGGACAGCCTCCTTGTTTTTTATTGCCTTCAGTTTCAGTTCAGAAAAAATAAACCGGTATGTTCACTAATATAAAAGGTAGGTTTTTGATTTCACTTCTGTGTTTTTTGACAGGTCTTTTTTTTTGTCCTCTTCTCACTCATTAAAACCGTCTAATAATCCGACCCAGGCCTTCATCTGCACAGCAGCGGGAATCATCATGCCTGATTGATAATTGAGAAAAGCAAATGCCTAAATGAATCACTCCCGATACTTCATGGTGCGGTGATGAGCTCGTCTGGTCATCAGATTATCACATAGGATTGTTTTAACATCGTCTCCTTTGCTGCGGGAGGCAAAACAAAATATGCACGTGCCAACACGGCTGACAAAATCAATTCTGAACAGCTGTCAGGATTTGGATTGATGACCTCCTACCACTTCAATTCATATTCCACCAATTACAACGTCGTCATCTCATCCCTTTTACCAGGAAGAGAGAGAGCGAGAGAGAGAGAGAGAGAGAGAGAGAGAGAGAGAGAGAGAGAGAGAGAGAGAGAGAGAGAGAGAGAACAGAGTAAACAAACAAATTGACATCCGACAGGAAGCTAATCCACACGCTGCAGACTGAGATCCTGCAGGAAGGAAGAGAGAAAGAAGGAGGAGCGATCAGACTGCAGGAGCAAGGAAGTGATGTTCAGCGGTGATGTCTGAATATAACAATAATGTCTAAACCTTCAGAAGCTTCACTAGAAAATCATCTCAACCTTTACGACTAAAGCCACGCCTTGAAAACACTGGAAACGATGTTGTTAGCATGCCGGGCCACTAGGTGGTGCTGTTGTTTGTTTTTGTAATGAAACCACACACACCTGCAGCAGAGAACAAGACGCTCTAAACTTTAACAATAGGAGAACACGGACATTCACTAAGTTGGATTGTTATTACGGTGACTATCAAAATAAAACCACCAACTTGGATTGTTATTACAGTGACTGTCAAAATAAAACTACCAAGTCCCTGGAGAATATTGGTAGACTGTATCTCTTGATTTCAAACATTTTAGAAATAAGACAATAAAACAACCCGAGTAGTAATAATAGTAGGACAAAAATTATTTTTAATAATCACAACAACAATAATAATAACGCTAATATAAATAATAATAAACTAGAGCTACACTCGGTAGAGTGCTAAACTTCACCAACACCACATTTGTTTGCTGAACCAAGTTAGCATTGCTAGCATGTTAGTCGTTAGCTCATATCGATGCTAACTAGGTAGCTCAGCTAGCTGCATCCCTGTGAAACACTGAGCAGGGAGCGTCTCCATGGCAACAGACGCAGATCTCCTCTGAACTCCATGCTGTCTCATTCGCTTTCTATGGGACTTTTTTTTTAGTTTTTGGGGAATTTCTTCGTAAACGGTTACTCCCTAACGTTCCAGAATGAAAGTCGTCGGTCCTTGGATGACGACAAATCATCCCTGAAGATTTCATGCAATTCGGGTTAATAGCTTTTGTGAAAAGTTGGTCCAATACATACATAGCACATAAATACAAACCAATAAATATATACACACAGAATAACACATAACCTATAATAATGTATATTTGAGAGTCATGACACTCTGGAGTGTCTACTGAGCATGTGCAGAACTACTAGTTACTACGGCCGGGGTCACATGACCAGGAGCAGCATTTTCAAAAAGTGTGCCCCTGTCTCCACAGAGATGCAATCGAAATGTTTTTATAAAGGTGTTTTTTTCAGTGGCCTTTCCTGCACCGTTTCAAACCGTAAGATTTTCTATTATCGTTAGAAAACATTGTCATTTAAACTGCGTCTCAAACTGGAAGCTGATTCTTCAAGAGAGGAGCCTGATCGCTCACAGTTCTTCCATTTACCCTACTTTTAGAAACTCAAGGAACCTCCAGTAATCAGCTCTGTGGGTCTTCTGCTGCGACAATATGGAGCCAACAGCTGTTTAAGATATTCTACTGCCTGCTTATTAAGAGATGTTAGGGAAGAAATTAAAATTCTACATTTTTCAGTAAGTCAATGAAGAGAAGCCAAGATGAGGAAAAATAATTTGACAGCTATTTCCTGTCAGTCTGCTCGCTGCAGCATTAAAAAATCAACCGGATATATTTGGAGCAGTTATTGGGACATGCTGATGATAAGGATATACAAGAGTCCAGTGGAGAAGTACCAGATGAAAAAGGGAAGTGGGCTCGGTCCAGGGAGGATTAATAGAACAGGAAATCTCATGTAAGCTCACCGAGATATATTTTTATCATGTCTAATTGTTGGGCTGATTCCTTTTTCATTTTGAACTAATGAACATTGTTCAGCCTCTAGGCTTTCTTTGATAAGTAATTAAATGAAACTCCCTGAGAAGAGACAGAAATAGATTCCGGTTTCGGAGTGAGGAGAGACTGCGAGAGGCTGCGCTCATTTTTGGGTGGAATCTTATATTGATCCGGTCTAAACCTAAAACAAACAGGAGTTTCAAAGGCTTAAGCTGCAAGGAAAACTGACTTGGCTGGAAATCTAGTGGTAGAAACAAACGGTGAGATTGTAACTTCCTTTACGTCCTCATTACTACACGCTCGCTCTGCTCTTTAATTCCCGGGTGAAGACTGAGTGTCCTGCATACGACTGCAACTCCTCTGAACTGGTGTGAAGATGGATTAGTAGGATTCCGTCTGTCAAGGCTTCTTCTGATGAGGAATAACAAAGACGGCCTGAATTTCTGTTTCCAGTAGCGGAAAAAAAAGAGACTCTTATTATTGTGCCTCCAGTCGTTATCAGCTTAATGCAACAATAGCACAGGCTGCGTGATGGCTCCTTCACAGCCAGCAAACAACCTCCTTCTGCCTTTTGAGTTTGGATGAACTCAGACGTCCATGGTGACCGTCCCTGAACGTGACCTTTGACCCCCTCAGCTGCTCAGTGTGAATGAGCTGTAATTAAGAAGTGGCACATATAAGTGGTCTTTCATCACAGTGTTTCCACTTTTGAACCTTCTTTAATGAGATCCAAACATGTCTTTAGAACATTCATTTATTATTTTTTTCTTTTAACCGCTATCACCATCTGCTGTTGTGGGCTTTCTGGAACAACAGATATTGTTCGTGTGTTTTTCTTTAAAGCTTTGCACCTAATAAAATGAGCAGCTGAGGATCAGACTCTTCATTTGGACCCGGGGCGTTTAACATAAGGCCCGTGGGCCAAAACCGGCCGTAAGAGGCTCCAATCCGGCCGAACCACCAAGTAAATGGTAACATAACAACGAAAACATAGATTTTTCTTAAAACACATTTCTTATGGGTAGCGACACGAGACCCGAGCAGAGATATCAATGATGCTGCCATGAAACCCAGTTTTCTATCAAACTAGCCTCAAAGTCATGCTGTCAGGGTGAGTTTTCAAACCTGCCAACCTCGACGCATTTTGCTTAGCAAGTGCGCAATTTGACATCTAAATACGCTGGTACGACTCGCCCCTCTGAACGACGCAAAAAGCTGCGGACACGTGAGTTCTGTGGTGAATGTGTGGTACTCATGTCTGACAACACGATGCAGCGGCGTGGTGAAGCAGTTTCAGCCAATCACTGTAGAAAAGCAGAGAATAAAGAGTCTACCGAACCTATAGGGTAACATCCCGCCCCCCTCCTCCTCCCTCCTCCTCCCTCCTCCTGCCCTCCGCCTCCCTCTCCATCCTCCGTTCCCTGTGTGTGAGTGTGAGTGTGAGTGTGTGTGTGTGTGTGTGTGTGTGTGTGTGTGTGTGTGTGTGTGTGTGTGTGTGTGTGTGTGTGTGTGTGTCAGCCTTTATATACAGCCATTGCAGATAGAGTGGGCCGTATATACTGTAAGGAGTAATGTGATTATTTATACAGTTTAAACATGTAGCCAACAAATCTTTTGCAGCAAGTTTTGCGCCCACTGCCATGGTCAACAAAATATATATTCTTTAATAGGGATGTCCCGATCCGATCGGTAGATATCGGATCGGGGCCGATATTAGTGATTTGTGATTGATCGGGGATCGGCAAATCCAGCCGATCACCCCCCGATCTAAAAAAAAAAAAACCCGCGGTCCACTACGTCCCCTAATAACCAATCAGGGACTAGAAGCTCGGGTGGAGCTGCAGAAGCTAGAAGCAGGCGGAGCGGGGCCATAGACCTATAAAACTAGAGTTACACATAGTGGTTTATGTGTTTAGGTGTAGAGGTCTACTTCTAAATTTCTATGTGGTCTGTCTTCTTCTGCTTTTTTATAATGTTTGGTGAGTCACAGCGCCCCTAAAGGCCTGGCAGGTGTACTACATGGCCTGAAGCCTCGTGTTGAGCCGTGTTCATAGTGAGGTGTGAGGTTTGTTGGGAGAAGGACAGGGAGGACAAAGATAGTTTTATCGTCGTGTGGATGTTCCTCAGTTTACAACAACAACTAAAGAGAAAGAGAAGAATTTTGATTCAATAAGTGAGTTTTACAATCATTTCTAAGTAAACAAAGCTTCAGCCAATAGTGCTTTTAGCTTCAGACGTCTTAGTTCCTCCAAAAATACACAATTGAGTAAATTCGCAATAGTAATGTGAGTATCGGATCGGGAAAGTATCGGTATAGGCCGATACTCATTTCTGAAAAATCGGATCGGTATCGGGGACAAAAAAGTGTGATGGGGACGTTCCTATTTTTAAATAATATAGTTACCTTGGTTTGTTTACAGCATTTTCATGTTTTGAAAGTGTTCCATTGAAAGGACATAGCATCTTTTGGTTTTCTGTTGATGAGTGCAAAATGTCTATATTTTCTTTATTAAAAGTATTGTAATCAGAAATATAGGTTTTATTGTTTTTTTATAACCAATTTCCAGCCAGTGAATGGGGAAATTACTGCGTGCAAAGTAATGGAGTTGCAAAAGTCTGCGAAAAAAAGCCGCACAACACAAGTGGTACTCAAAATATTTTGACAAGGTTGGCAGGTCTGAGTTTTTAAAAACACCCATAATGCAACAGCTATAGGAGAAGTTTTTTATTACATTTCACTGCATTTTAGAATAGAAGTCCTTTATTAATGTGAATGGGAAATTCTTGTGATAGCACAAAAAAGACAGAAAAAAACAGAGAATAAATAGAAGTTAAAATATCAATACAGCACCAGAAGTACTTTCTATAACATCTTCTTTTAATACGGCTCAACTCTCCGTTCATCACTTCATAGAGAATTAAACAAAAAAGCAGTTTCCAGCAGTTAATTCTTATAAACAGGGTATAATGCATGTAAAACCCATTTAAACAATCATGCTTTCATTCTCTGTAAAAACACAGGAAAGGGCAGTCATGAATTTGCAATTTGGCACACTTTATGAAAGATCTCAATAAACCTGACCGCTTGTGTTCATAGATTGCATCTTTAAATGTACTTAGTAGAGACTTTATACTAACGTTTCACTCTACTCAACTGAAGTCTGGCACTTCTTGGCACAAATTCGACTCTTGGGACTTCACATTTCTTTTTACGATGACTCGTTTTTAATGCCAAACTCCCAAGGACTGGATTGTACTTTCCCCTCACATCACTTGCAAAGTTGCAGAGTGTGCAAAAACCCCCATGATAGACTTCTACTGTATGATTGAGGGGATTTCTCTCTTTAATTGATTGTGATTGTGATCAATAACTGAGTAAAATGCAGTAATACTGTACACCTGCTGGCCAATCACATGGTTCACTGCGGTTGGACAGTCGGATCCTGTTAACAGTGTGGTCAGGAGGTTTTCCCATTCGTCCGCCCTCACAGGCCTGCAGACCAGTGTCTGTTATCTGGCCGAGACATTCCCCCTCAGAGGCCATTTCATATTCGGACGGCAGTTTGGATTAAACATTCATCCAAGGAATGTGCATGTGAGTGGAGGAGGAGATACGGCGGTCTGGTGGGCAACACTGGGCATACGGTGGAGGGAGCATGGGGCAGTAATGGGCGGGCAGCATGTACCAGGCGGCGGCAGACAACCTGACATGTGAGGCCGCGGTCAGCTGCTGCTAATTGGCAGGAGACCCGGCGTGCTCCAATAACTCTCCAAGCCTCCATGTGGCCAAGGTGAGAAAGGTTGAGCACTCATCCATCTCGCTGAAGCGCACTCCACGACTCCGCTGCCGACCTGTGCTTCACGGTTTGTGACTTGGCTCTTGATGTTCGGTTTAGTAGCCACTTACCTCACAGCTCCTGCTGCCTGACCCGTCCGGCCGGCTCCAAGGAAACCCACCGTAAAATACATACATACACACCGGCTGTACCGTCCAGCCAGCACAGCGTCACTGGGGACTGGAGCCAGCCTCTCACACACACACACACACACACACACACACACACACGCACACACACACACACACACACACACACACACACACACACACACACACACACACACACACACACACGCACACACACACACACACACACACACACACACACACACACACACACACACACACACACACACACACACACACACACACACGCACACACACGCACACACACGCACACACACACACACACACACACACACACACACACACACACACACACACACACACACACACAGCCGCTTGCACAATCACTTCACCGCCAATTTAGACTCAACAAGTCACCTGAGATTCATCGCCGACCCTCGAATTCAGCTTCACCCTCAGGTCTTCCTATGAAATACACTTCAAGCCCAGAGGTCAGACTTCTTTAACCTTTAACCCTTTAACAGACCCACCGGTGACTGGACTTAACAAACTTTCTATTTTCTTCCAAACTGTCCATCAGTGAATGGATGAAAATCGGACAACTTCTTGAAGTTATTGAAGAATTAGTTTGGACTGAAGTATCTCATACATCAATAATCTGCACAAAATGTGATCAGGAGCTCTGCGATACTATCAAAAATATTCTTAAAAAATACTTTAAAACAGGACTTATTCATAAATGTATTTACTCATAAGACATTGTAGTACTTTATATTTAGTCTAAAATCGGTGTGATTTTGGAAAATTCTAAACTTTGAAAGGGATTTAATTAAAAACAATGTCTTGAAATTCTACGTTTGCAGTTTGCTGTGTAGCTCTAATGTTTCTTATAATTTTTGTTTTCAAAGGTTTTCAAAATGTTCCACCTTGGCCGTTTCCAAAGAAAAGTTGTGTTTTCAGTGACTCCGAACGTTTTGCTTTTCAACTTGTATTGTTGTGTAACAGGGATTTAGTTAATTGTGTGAGTTTCACATTCTTCAGTTCAGCTTTGATATTAATGGATTTGACACGGTTTGTGTGGCGGTGATGTCCAGTTAACCCATTTTTTCCCTTTGTACTTCAAGCAATCGATCAGATTTGATCTGCCGCCCTCTCAGAACACCTCACCGAGCTCAGTCTGGACCCAATCAATTCCCTTTCTTTATTTTTTTAAATAACATTTTTGGGCTCAATGCATGAGTCACAAATAAGTGTTGCGAGTGACAGAAAAAGCTCATCGGGTACAAGGAGAATTTCGCACAATGCACTGTGCACCTCCGGTTGCCAGGCAACTAAATGGGGGGAAAACATTGAAAAGGAAAGTCAGAGAAGCAAAGAGTGGTTCTGCACTGCCAGAGTAAAGATTTGATCAAGTAATGTCAATACTGCTCGTCAGGTGGTGCTCCACATCAGGAGTTTTATCTGCACGCCGCCTCGTCTCGCCTGCAGGTGACGACAGGTTCAGTGACAGAAAATGTTCGCTAATTAACAACTGAAGTAATAAGCTTAATTAATGACATCATTGGCATAACAGGTCGCGTTCAGCCCCATTACCATAACTGCTCATGGTTAATGTATCATGGTGATCGCTGCAGTACTTAATGAAGCTCGTGCGCCTTTTTGCATCTTGTGGATTATTCAACAAAAAGTTGAGCAGGCGGTACGAAGAGGGAGCGGAAAGCTGCGTCTGTTTTCAGGTAAATGTCATTTTAAAGTGCTAAATGTTCCTTGTGTGGGATTTCATGGAATTCATTTTCAGTTTTTATTATCGTTTAATCACCTGTAATTAAAAGTGATGCCTGTATAACCTTAGGATATCCTCTTTACGCCGATAATGGCTGGAGGTGCTTGTTGTATAACGGGCGTGTTGCACCGCCGCACTTCTGCAGATAAACACTGCAGGAGGAAAACACCTTCAAACTTTTAAACCCTGTTTACACGACAACACTTCAAGTTGAAAAAATGTTTTTGCATTTTCGTGTGAGTTTACACAACAACGTCCTGAAAATGATGTAGTTTCCATGTTGGGCCACTAGTTGGTGTTGTTTGTCGCAGAGAGAACGATACCCTCTAAACATGAACACTGGGAGAACACGGACAGACCACCAAGTAGGATTGTTATTACGGTGATTGTCAAAATAAAAGTACCAAGTCCCAGGAAAATATGGACTGGGAGTCATTGTCGTTATTCTGCACCTACTGAGCATGTGCAGTAGCAGCACTCCATTAATTCATTTGGAACAGACTTGGAACGTTTACAGAACCTGGTTTTCATTGGCTCCTAGCACCGCTGTTTTGTAAACAGACACTTAAAACACCAGAAAGTTTAACATTTTTAACTTGAAATTGTTTCAATGGAAATTAGCTCCTCATACTGATGCTTCTAAAAGTTTTGATCAAAATACTGGAGAAGCATAACATCTATCAAAGATTCCTAGATAAAGAAATCACAGAAAAGTTCAACATTCCACAGAAGATTGCATCGAAAGACAATTTAATCATTTCAAACATTATATTTTTAGATTATCATGAAAATAAAAATCTTAGTTTGAACATTTGTTATGTAAAGTGAAGATATGTTTGATTAATGCTCTTATTGATCCAGTTTTTATTCAGTTGATGCAGAATCAATTTATCTGATCGCAGCTCACAATGTGTGACGGCAGGTAACCGCTCAGGGAGAACATGGAACCTCCACACACATCCCACATTTCATCTGACGCAACACTTTATTGATTAGAGTCAAAATACTGGAGCCTTCACATGGTAGGTAGGGTAGGTCCCAACGTCGTGGTGGTGCTGAGAAGCCCCGGGGGCAAATAGCAGGAGGCAACATGGAGAAGTCACCAATTACACACACACACACACACACACACACACACACACACACACACACACACACACACACACACACACACACACACACACACACACACACACACACACACACACACACACACACAGAAGAATCTCTTAAAACACAGTGAGACCGCTCAAGCACTAAAATACCAAATACAAGACTGTTTACAAGGTTTTCCAGTGAAAATGGAAAACTTCTGTTGTGTGTCTGTTTACACGACAACGGTGTTCGGCGTCACTGAAAACGCTGCGACTGCCCGCGCTGACTCCAGCTGTAGCACATTGTTTTAACACACATTCTTCTTCTTATTTTGGGTTTAACATCAGTTTGCGTCCATAAAGTTGCACTACCGCCACCTGCTGGTTCTATCTCTCTACACTGTTTCGTCCCCAGCGAGAACATGCAAGCTGCACAGAACGGCCAACCACTACTCCACTGCGCACAAGTGAAGTGAACCTACACACAGTGAAATTAAAAATCCTAAGTTGGGCCTCACTCACCTTCCTGCTGACACAGGAAGACATCGGAGTTCGGTTCCCTCTGAGTCCAGCCTCCATTAGCTTCAGATGAACCTGCGTCTCCATCATGGAGGCCGGTTCGGAGGAGTCAGCCATTTCACGGCCTATTTCTCTTCCCTCCCAAAACCAAACGATGACATCCCGCTTTGTCACCATGCCAGCGCTCGTAGCTCTGGAGGCCTCCTGACAAATTAACCCACGCCTCAAGAGTCACTCAGCCTTGTTGCGACCATGAATTTATCATGAGAAACGTCAGTCAGACGAGCCACAATCTCAGTCTGCTTCACTCTCATGGCTTCTTTTTGTTGTTTGTTTGTTTCTCAGAGCACAATGAACAAAACTAGAAAACATTTATAATTTGTTTATTCATATCCGGCTTTCATTTTCATATCAACTTATTATTTATACTCGTACTAAATGACTCTTCAGACACTTGGAGGCAGAAGAATAAGATGTAAAAGCATTGAATTGCTCCTTTGAAGTGATGCCGTCCAGTTTTCGACATAAAACAGCCACATAACAACTCTGATTACTTCCTTTTTAGTTGTGCTTTTGTCCGCCTCATAGACTTCAGTAGAGACAGGATGGAAAACTTGTGTGTGAAGAAGAGGTGAAGATGCAGCGAGTAGACGTGGAGAAGTTCAAGTACCTGAGGTCAAGCATTGAGAGGAATGGTCAGAGCACAGCGGAGGTGAAGAGGAGCCCTCAGGGAGCGTCGTCATGTCATCAGAAAGATTAGAAGAAGAAGAAGGTTTAAGAGACCTGTGTGGTTTGATACTCTAAAGATAGAGTCCTCATCTCCAGAGAGAAATACGGCTTATCTATCAGGTTACAGTTACATGGCGCGAGGAAAACACTGTTAAAGGCGCCAATAAAAACTGATATTTCTGCAAAATGAACCAACGAAGGCGATTTGAATCCAATAAGTGGGATTATTTGAATCACTGTATTTGCAAAGACATCTTCAGCTTCAGTAACCTTCAATACGAGGGATTAAAATCTCATTCAAAAAGGCTTCAAGGAAGGAAATTATGATTTTTCTGTTAAGATTTTATGCTTTTTTTTTATTATTTACTATCCTGGGTGGGATATCTACAAGTTCCAATATCTATATTTGTTATTTCACCTAATTTGGAAAAAAACCAACCAAACAGTCAAACCCAAGAAAAGTTTATCTCTGCTTAAAATCATGGAAAAAAAAGAGCAAAGAAACACTTAAACCCTGAATAAAATGAGTTCTTATACTGAATGTTCTTGTATTGACTCATAAAAAGAAACTTAAATAGGATTGTAATGTTCTTACATGTAGATTGAGTGAATCTCAAACACTTTGTCTTCCTCTTGCATGTTTAAGTTTCAGATGTACAAATACGAGCTGCTGAGAGAAAAGAAATCCTCGGAGGATCTTTCATCACATATCAGCTGTGACATCACATATCAGCTGTGACATCACATATCAGCTGTGACATCAACATGTCAGCGGCGGTGTCAAAGCAGCTTCATTGAGGATGATGAAGACTGATCATTTGTGTTATTGAACCAGTGGAGCGTGCATCTGCAGTTTATGTCTCAGTGTTTCTTTACCAGTGGACAATGTGCAGTTATCAGTTGGAGCTGGAACTCGTCTCCACAGCGTTTCCCCAGATTATCGGAATAATCTCTAATAGTTCTTGTCTGGACGGAGGATGTGTGTTGAAGCCCTGCGGGAGCCACAAACCTTTGTTAACAGGGGACCTAACAGTTTTAACATCATATGAAGCATTGTGCATTACATGGAATATATGTTTAACCCTTTGGTCTGCCACAGAATTACTGTAGTGACTTTATACCAAATAAACACACACAATAAATGAATCTCAACAGAGCTGTCTCAAGAATGAAAATAATGCAATCAACTGTAAAATCTGATCAGCTTTGCATCATTTACTACAATCCTTTTTACAAACACATCAAGTTATATTATAGATTCCCATTTTGAATTATTTCTCAAATTTGTCCACGTTCATACATTGTCCACTTCTTTTTTTCTTCTCCATCCCAAATGTTAAAAACATCTCTCTTTTAACTTCAACTTCTTTTTGTATGTTTTACTGGTGTAAAAACAATTAGTCAAATTCTAGTATTCAAGACATTCATTATAGTTGTGCTGCTTCTTTAAGTGACTCAATACACCACCTTGTGGTGCAAACCAGTCATGCGTGACTAAACGAGCAAACGCAGGTTAAAGATCTTGACAACTTTTATAGATGAAAATAGCAACTGAACAAAACAAGATGCACTCAGGACTTTTGTTTTATATAGATTACACATTTTGATGTAGATATTTTATTTAGTTTCATACAAGGTATTGACAATCGAAATCTGCGGTGTCAAATATAAAGCCCATAGAGGCTCCAACCTGGACAAACCACCAAGAAATTACAAGAAAATATAGATTTTTTCTAAACAAATGTCTTAAGCGTAGCAGACACAACTCAGAGCTGAGCTGACATATCACCACCAAAGCTACAGCAGAAGAGTTTTGGACATTTCACTGTATTTTGCAATAGAAGGTTTCATTTAAATTGGCTTTGCGTTGAGTTTGTAATAATTTTATGTAGTAATCGTTTGGTTTTGTGGAAATTTTAACATTTTCATCACATATATTCTGCACCTCAACAAAGAAAAACTTTCCAGGTTATTCTGGGAATATTTCACCGGCCCGTGTTCCTCAAAATGAAACGTGTCTGCCTGAACTAAAATGTGTTTGACAGCCTGATCTAAATAAATGCAAATATATCAAGTTTATTTAACAAAAGCATCATAATAGCAGCTGCTCTTGAGTTAAAATGTTCAGTTTTCTTAATTCTCCGGATAAATTCCTATTTGATGTTTAAATTAATCAGTTAATCCCAACATCCCTCTATATGTTTCTGTTGTAAAATATGATATATATCACAAGCTTGTATGGTTGAGAAAAATAAATTGTCATTTTCAGGATTTGTCATCATTGAATCAGAGGACATACTGAGCTCAAAGAATTAATGACACTGATGTGACATGTCTTATAGAAGACGGTTAATAATCTGGATTATAGAATAGAAACCAGCTCGGTGGCGCTGGCTTCGTTGGGTTTGGACGGTACTGTATATGTGAGTCATTCCAACCTCACTGCAGGGACTGGAAATAGACGGCAGGCCATGGAATTTGCTCATGATTTAATTTTATTGGACACACTTCTGTCAAAATCCTTTCAGCGTGGATGAATACTGAGTCAAACTACATGCCAGGATACTTGGTATTAAAAGCCCGAAGAGCCGCTTATCTCAAGGTGTTAACAGTCACATTTGTTGGCCGAAGCGGCGCTATTACTTAAATACAATGAGGCGGAGGGAGTGCGAGATCGCGACCTGTATTTAGAAAGCTCTTTGAAAAGCCTCTATCTGTGGAGACACCGGTGGCGCCCCGGTGAGCGCCGCTCTCTGCTCTCCCACGTCCGTGGATTGATCCAAAAATGATGCATGGGAAATCGATTACTCTTTTCAAACACTGGTTCAGATCAGAAAATGCAAACAAGTTAGATTCTCTGCCTCGCATAACAACATTGGGCTCGCTCCGGTGGAAAGCCTCACCGCTCAGATCCTCTTCCTCCTCCTGTTCGTCAGAAGGTCCCTGGCCTGGGAGTCGAGACACGACGGAGGAGACATTCTTCTGATTGTCCCTCAACTGAGCATGTGCACTACTACTACTTACTGCTGTTACTTATCCAGTAGCAGCGTTTCCATGGAGACGGAGCCTGAGCGTTTTCAAAAAGTGGCATTTTCAGTGACTCCGAGCACAAAATGCTACGGAAGTTTTCTATTTTCTCTAAAAAACAAACAAAACTAAAACATTCTATTTCAGTGTGTGTGCAGTCTCAAGGGATTTTAATAGATTCTGAGGGCCCCCCCAATTACAGATGCTTTTAAAAAACAATAAAAAAATTCTCTTAATTGGGTTTCATGTCTTCTTTTTAAACTTTTTCTTTGACTTACCTTTGACATTTTATTCCTGCAGCACTTTGAGATTGTTTAAATGTAAATAGTGTCATAAATACAATTTATTATTGATTCTTCACCTTTGCATGTCGGCCATGTTGCGCCTGAGCAGCAGCAGCATTCCCACCGTCCACACCGTCTTTTCAAAAACTTCCACCATGGAAGCCGTTTCCAAAAAGTTGCGTTTTCAGTAGCTCCGGGTGCCACTGTCGTGTAAACTGACGTCTAAAAGGCATTTTCACTTCCATGTTGTGTAAAGGAGTCCAGCGGGTGAACTTGTACAGGATTGTTGATCAGAACAGGAGATCTTATTTAAGGGGTCTGTTCTGTGTCCAGGCCATAAAGCATCTCGTTATCCCTCAAGGCAGCGAATTAAGTCTTTTATCAAAGATGTGATGGTCGGCAACCTAATAGATGAGCTTCTTTTCAAGAGAAGGAATGAGAGAGACGGCGGGCCAATCACCTCCGAGTGTTAGATTGAACACAGTATCATTGCCATGGGAGACCAATTTCAGCTCAATTATATCCACTCCCCGCTGCTCGTGGCCTCTGTGCTGCTCTCTGTGCTGCTCTGTGTGCTGCTCTGTGTGCTGCTCCGCCAGGCGGCTGCACTACTTCTTCTCATCTTGACATAATTATTTCTCTTAATGTTAAACTTAAGTTCCCTTTCCAATGCATATGTATCTGGCTTTGACATTTCTTTAAATGGGGATGTTGATTTTCTAATCCTGTATTTGTCCACCATTTCCCTGGACGTGTCCATCACGGCTCTCTGTCCCCCAGACGTCTGTATTGACAGTTTGTCTTGGGATTCGGTGAGAAAAATCAATGGCATGTCAGTCAAGTGTTGATGTGAATGCTGGAGCCTTAAGGAAAGATACAACACACACACACACACACACACACACACACACACACACACACACACACACACACACACACACACACACACACACACACACACACACACACACACACACACACACACACACACACACACACACACACTTGTGCACTGAAAGTCACTGAAAATAGAATGAAAAGTCAGAAAGGCTTGGTTTAAGGCTGCTGTGACACATTTCTTCAGGCGTTGGGGGAATTCACTCCTCTGCAGACGAACATTTCAAATTCAGGAAAGGTGATCGTGGATAGTGTGGAAATTATGTTTATACCATTAAGAGAAAATTCTATACAATTTGTGATTCAGCTTTGATGCAGCTCGCTACACAAAATAATCCCTGAGCCATTCTCCCGGAGCTCAGGAATACAACGTCTGAAGAGAAAAGGCTTTCTGAGTCACTCCATGCAGGCGGCTGCGTGCGGCTGCGTGCGGCTGCGTGCGGCTGCGTGCGGCTGCGTGCGGCTGCGTGCGGCTGCGTGCGGCTGCGTGCGGCTGCGTGCGGCTGCGTGCGGCTGCGTGCGGCTGCGTGCGACGCCGAGTCCAAATGAAGGACCTGCATGGCGTCTGTTTTCTGCTGCACATAATGCTGCGCAACCAGTCAGCGGCTATTTTGACAACAACAAATCCTTCTTAGCAACCGTTGCTCCCGGCCTCTCGGCGTGAAGGATGTATTGATTCTTATCATCAAACTGAACAGAAGATCTTTTTGGGACTGAGACTTGGGTTAACCCGTTGAACCCTCCTGATGTGACCCGATGTCACCTCGCTCCCTCGTCACGCCGGGGTTCTCCGTGGCCGTGGTTCACCATCGCCGTGGTTCACCGTCGCCGTGGTTCACCGTCGCCGTGGCTCACCGTCGCCGTGGCTCACCGTCGCCGTGGTTCACCATGGCCGTGGTTCACCGTCGCCGTGGTTCACCGTGGCCGTGGTTCACCATGGCCGTGGCTCACCGTCGCCGTGGTTCACCATCGCCGTGGTTCACCATCGCCGTGGTTCACCGTCGCCGTGGTTCACCATGGCCGTGGCTCACCGTCGCCGTGGTTCACCGTGGCCGTGGTTCACCATGGCCGTGGTTCACCATCGCCGTGGTTCACCGTCGCCGTGGTTCACCATGGCCGTGGTTCACCGTCGCCGTGGTTCACCGTGGCCGTGGTTCACCATGGCCGTGGCTCACCGTCGCCGTGGTTCACCGTGGCCGTGGTTCACCATGGCCGTGGCTCACCGTCGCCGTGGTTCACCATGGCCGTGGTTCACCGTCGCCGTGGTTCACCGTGGCCGTGGCTCACCGTGGCCGTGGCTCACCATCGCCGTGGCTCACCGTCGCCGTGGTTCACCGTGGCCGTGGCTCACCGTGGCCGTGGCTCACCATCGCCGTGGCTCACCGTGGCCGTGGCTCACCGTCGCCGTGGTTCACCGTGGCCGTGGTTCACCGTGGCCGTGGTTCACCATCGCCGTGGCTCACCGTCGCCGTGGTTCACCGTGGCCGTGGCTCACCATCGCCGTGGCTCACCATCGCCGTGGCTCACCGTGGCCGTGGCTCACCGTCGCCGTGGTTCACCGTGGCCGTGGTTCACCATGGCCGTGGCTCACCGTCGCCGTGGTTCACCGTGGCCGTGGCTCACCGTCGCCGTGGCTCACTGTGGCCGTGGCTCACCGTGGCCGTGGCTCACCATCGCCGTGGCTCACCATCGCCGTGGTTCACCGTCGCCATGGCTCACCATCGCCGTGGCTCACCATCGCCGTGGTTCACCGTCGCCGTGGCTCACCATCGCCGTGGCTCACCATCGCCGTGGTTCACCGTCGCCGTGGTTCACCATCGCCGTGGTTCACAAACATGCTCACGTTGCAGCGACTGGAAACGAGGAAACGCTGCTGGTGTTACTTATTTTAGCCGTCCGTTGGAATAAACAGCAGCACCTCAGGCTGACTGACACCAGAGGGTTCAGTCTGTGTTTTCATAAATCATTGATTTACATATTTCACGTAATAATTATTAAATCTGGAAGGGGCGAACATTTCTTCCTAAATAAGTGGGATTATTCTTTATTAAATTCAAACACTGTACAAACTCTGATATAGTTTGAGTTTAATGAAAAAAGTAATCCTTGATTACAGTTTCCAATTCTCTAAAATGTAAGTTATTTTTACTAGTTACTGTACGTAAATAGTAACTCATTACTTCATTCTAATTGTCTCAGGTCTGGTACAGTTTTGTTATTGTTGCTTTGCTGTGACAGATTAACTGAGCTCATATTAATATTGTAAATTAAGGTATTTAGAATTTGTGACACCCACTTCTTTATGATACTAACTGCTCTATAATCCAGATGTTACAGGAGGAAGACGCTCTATAATCTGATGTTGCAGGAGGGAGATGCTCTATAATCTAGATGTTACAGGAGGGAGACGCTCTATAATCTGATGTTACAGGAGGAAATGCGCTATAATCTGGATGTCAGAGGAGGAATATGCTCTGTAATCTGATGTTAGAGGAAGTTACATAATTTAGACGCAGACAGCTCTAGGAAAGAAAAGCTAATCATTCTCTCACATCATACAGGTGAATGTTCACTATTTGTATTAGTGGGAATATTTTTAATGTTTCTTTTAGGAGAACTGAGTAATTTGGTAAACAGGAGTTTAATGAAATGGAAACGGTTGCACTTCACTTCACACCAAAGCAGTCTCAGTGAGAAGATTTATTCTCACCGTTCACCAAAGGTGAACAAGTGTGTGAGTGTGTGGTTGTTTGTTTGTGTTTGTCCAGCCTCCGTTCACCAGGCATGGAAACACCCCAGATTAGAGTTTTGGTCTTATTCACACGGTGGTCAAATAAATGATGCTGGTCTGGACTTCTCTTCCTTCGAAGGATGTTTGTGTATTTTGTGGGTCGTTATGTATTTTTAGTATACACACGTTGTTTATGGGACAAGTAGCCATTACAGTATTAACATAATGTTAGTGAATATATATTAATATTAATTTGTTGGTCGTTCCTATGCCGTATGCTAATGCAGCACTGTGGGGGAGGCCCGCGGACAGTTGTTTATCTTTCAGGGTTTGTTTCTTCCCATAAAGTTATTATTCACTCTGACCTTGCTCAGGCAGTCATTTACATGTGAGTAAGTAGTATCCTATGGAAGATACTATCTCACTGGCAAAAACTTAAATCTGAAGTAGGAATGTTGTTGTTCTTTTTTTTACTTTTATCTGTATGATTATTCATTGCTTTGTAGTCACGGATAGAATTATAGCAGGTTTCTATGTGTCATGGTAGACTGTATTCTAAAAGAGACAGTTATTTTAGAATATGGTGGCATTGGTGTGACTTAATGGAAGAGAGGAAAACAAGATTATTTAAGATGTTTTTGTTCACTAAGAACATCGTATTGTGACATTTTCTTGGTCTAAGTTTGTTTGGACACAGATATTGTATTAATATAAATATAATGATATGAATGTCGTTGCAATACAAACACAAAGCAAATGTTTTAGCTCAAATAAAATTAAAAGCCATATTTTTCTTAGCGATGCTTCAATAAGTATGAGTTCAGACTCGATGACGTGAGTTTGTTTGAAACGATGCATGTTTACACGGAAACGGCAGAAAAACAATCAAATTTTCATGTTGAGCCACTAGGGGTGCTGTTGGTTGTTTTTGTAATGAAACCACACACACATGCAGCAGAGAAGGCTACGCTGTAAACATTAGCAATACACAACACCGACATTCTGGTGGACAGACCACCAAGTTGGATTGTTATTATGGTGACTGTCAAAATAAAACTACCAAGTTTGATTGTTATTATGGTGACTGTCAAAATAAAACTACCAAGTTTGATTGTTATTATGGTGACTGTCAAAATAAAACTACCAAGTTTGATTGTTATTATGGTGACTGTCAAAATAAAACCACCAAGTTTGATTGTTATTATGGTGACTGTCAAAATAAAACTACCAAGTTGACACCACGGAGGAAACATTGTCTGTACTGAGCATGTGCAGAAGGACAAGTTACTCCGACCGTGGTGACCACACTCCCACCAAGAAGGGAGAATTTAGTTATTTAGTGATGATGGTTGTTAACCCTGTTCACGAGCTGTTTAAAAGAACTATAATCTTTCACCACTAGGGGGCCCTCTGTTCACTAGCTGTTTAAAGGAACTATAATCTTTCACCACTAGGGGGCCCTCTGTTCACTAGCTGTTTAAAAGAACTATAATCTTTCACCACTAGGGGGCCCTCTGTTCACTAGCTGTTTAAAGGAACTATAATCTTTCACCACTAGGGGGCCCTCTGTTCACTAGCTGTTTAAAGGTGGCCATATGAGAGTAACGCGTTACCGGCATCGCTGCTCACGGACTCACAAATACTATTTTTTAACGTTTTGGAGAACGTTGTCGTGCACATGGGCCATAAGTGTGATCGACTTGGGTTCAAATCCCGACTGCAGCTTGAAGAGCAACTGAGGTAGAAACAAGTGAAAGCTGCAGCGCAGGCTGACGCGTCTGGATTAAAGCTGGGATAATCTGCAGTGGAACCTTCCTCCTCTCTCTCACTGCATCTCCTCATCACATCAAGTCATGAGGAATCAGTGAAATGAGGAAGATGTTTCCATCCCACTACAGCTCAGCTAATCTCAAATTAAGACAGGCATTAAAATGAGATTATCCATGATGGTAACCAGATTATTGTGCATTTCGTTGTCAGTTGTGATGAATTCAGTGTGTGAGCACCGACACTGTGAAAGCGGACTTTATCTGCGTCTCTCTCACCATTTGAATGAAGGGGGGGCTCACCCTCGTGTTATCGACAGGCAGCAGTGCCGGGGAGAGTGGGGGGGTTCTGAGCAGATTATACGCCATATTTGGAGAAATTCTCAGACCCTGGAAACTGCTGCTGTGAAAGGAGTGGTGACTTTTGTCAAAGGTGTGTCGACGGTAATGTACAACACAGTGCAGCGGCGGGGAAATGAATCCTGAACGACTGCATCTGTAATTGAATCACGGCGCCGCCGCCGCCTGCCAATAATGACGAATAATTGTCAAAGAGGAACGATGTCATTAATGAGTGGGGGGGCGGGGGGAGGGGGGGGAGGGGGAGGGGGAGCCCAGAGATGTGATAATGATGAATCTCGATGTGTTCCAGAGAACCAGGAAGCAAAACTCTTTTTCTGTTTTTCCTGGCCTGGATCAGAAATGGTGCCGAAGCTGGAGCGGGAATGGCGTCCTGTTTGGCTCGGCTGGAAGTGGGGACAGGAAGTTGAATTGAGTGGAGTTCCATTGCATTTACCACCCTCGACCCACCCCCTTCCTACCCCCTTCCTACCCCCTTCCTACCCCCTTCCCACCCCCACCCCCTCATTGTTGTTTTTTCGTTCAAACAACACGTTGCTCTTCTGCTCACAAGCAGCAGCAAAAAACAGTCGCTTTTGTAATCAATCGCTTTGGAAGGGGCCGGGGGGGGGGGGGGGGGGGGGGGGGGGGGGGGTCGCTCTGCGGCCGCCGCCACACAAAATGGAATGAATGTGACATTAGGGGCGCGAGTATCATTACCTTGATGAATTACTGAAGGTATAACGATTATGGAAATTGTCATCGACTGATCATTCATCTCAATTTCTTGGCGCTCAGCGCCGGCGGCGCCCGGCAGACTGAAATGTTACCATGTCAATAGTTACGTGTTTTATCAAAGCTTTGTTTTCACAATGGTGGAGCACTGGAGGTCTGTCATCCTCCATCCATCTCCACCCCCCCCCCCCCCCCACCCCCCCCCCCCCCCCCCCCAGCCCCCCACCCCCACACCCCCCCCACCCCCCCCCCCCCCCCCCCCCCCCCCCCCCCGGTTGGTCGTCAGGTGAACAGAGAAGATAATTGAAAACAATTGAGTGGTGACACTACTGGAGCGGTCACACTAGTGGAGCGGTCACACTAGTGGAGTGGTGACACTATTGGAGCGGTCACACTAGTGGAGCGGTGACACTACTGGAGTGGTCACACTACTAGAGCGGTCACACTACTATAGCGGTGACACTACTGGAGCGGTCACACTACTGGAGCGGTCACACTACTGGAGCGGTCACACTACTAGAGCGGTCACACTACTAGAGCGGTCACACTAGTGGAGCGGTGACACTAGTGGAGCGGTCACACTACTGGAGCGGTCACACTAGTGGAGCGGTCACACTACTGGAGTGGTCACACTACTAGAGCGGTGACACTACTGGAGCGGTGACACTACTGGAGTGGTGACACTACTGGAGTGGTCACACTACTGGAGTGGTCACACTACTAGAGCGGTCACACTACTATAGCGGTGACACTACTGGAGCGGTCACACTACTGGAGCGGTCACACTACTAGAGCGGTCACACTACTAGAGCGGTCACACTACTATAGCGGTGACACTACTGGAGCGGTCACACTACTAGAGCGGTGACACTACTGGAGCGGTGACACTACTGGAGTGGTCACACTACTGGAGTGGTCACACTACTGGAGCGGTCACACTACTGGAGCGGTCACACTACTAGAGCGGTGACACTACTGGAGTGGTGACACTACTGGAGTGGTCACACTACTGGAGCGGTCACACTACTAGAGCGGTCACACTACTGGAGCGGTCACACTACTAGAGCGGTGACACTACTGGAGTGGTGACACTACTGGAGTGGTCACACTACTAGAGCGGTCACACTACTAGAGCGGTCACAGACTGCAGAGGAAGATGTGAGGCCATTAATGAAGGAGTCAACTTTAATCTCTGAGTGGCTCCCAGCCGCTCTGCTGTCAACCCTCCGTCCGAACTCCACCCTGGAACCAGCCTGGTGGAGTAATCAGCATAACGCAGCTCCAGTGGATTTTCTAATTCCGTGTCCATGACTAATATAGATAAAACCATAAACCACATCATATCAAAACATTTTAAAGAACGATCAGTGAATTACACAACGCAGACATTAACAATGTTGTCATGGTAATGATGCATTTTGAAGACGGAGCGGCGGTGATGTGGAGCAGCAGCTTCTGCAGAGCGTCCCGGAGAGATTGCCAGGAAGATATTGCTCTGCGCTCGCCGTCAACAATATGGGGCCACCTCGGGGAGCTTGTTAGTGCTCTGCATGTTTGCAAGTATTAAGATAACACACCTACAATAAAAACAGGAGAGACATTTAAAGCTCTTTTACTCACATGACACATCACATCCCCCTTGTTGCTGCGGAGGAATGGGATTAAACCCTTGACATTCATAATTTGCGGAGCAGCAGTGGAATTGGTCAGCCTCTGAGACAATAAATCATGGTTATGTCAAATGTGCTCATTAGACATCAATTTATGAAAATTGTGCAGGATATGAAGATTTGCAAAGGTCTGGACTGGATGAGCGGCTGTGATGGAGCCCCTCCGGAGGGTTTTCTAATCACTGCAGCAGGAATATCGCCGGGTAATGGAGGACATATCTCTTCATTAGTCCTGTGCTGGAGTACTGTAGTATTCACTCAGGCTCTGATCAACGTACTGCTGTTTTCTTACCCCGGCACTTTTAGCACACAAAAGTTGCCTACGTTTAACCAAGTCCTCTTGGAGGGAATATTATTGCTTATTGCATAAAGGCAATAAGCAGCTAGGGAGGGGATAATGGTGTACTTAGCCAACGTGAGACCAGAATCACTATTACAGGGAAGTGAAGGAAGTCGGGGAGTGCAGTTGGTAAAAGTGGGGATTTATTAAAACATGTTCTCCTGCCGGTGGAAACAGATTCTTTTCTCTCTTTCTTTTTGAATATTGCCCTCTCTCCTCGGTGCCATACAAAGTACTGAGAGTTAGTTTGATCACATTTTCTTAATGCAAAATATCAGAGCAGTCCAGCTTTTTGTTTTGGAACAGGGGGGGCGACATTTGTCCGGGTGCGAGCGAGCTTCTAACCAGGAGCAAGGTTATACTGCGATCTTCATCATATAATCTAATGATGTAAAAAATGTAAAATATTGTAGGGAGAATAAGTCAAAGGTTTAAAATGTGTGTGTTTTAATGTAATAATAAAAAAACCGGTTTCAATAAGTAAAGAAAAGCATGAAGCTGGGAAAAGGCCGAGTTCCCCTGCTCCTCTGGAATAAAGACACTTTTAGTTTAAGAGCTTCAAGATTAGCACTTGGTGAAATCCACTGTCCGAGACAGAGGGAGCCTTTCAAAGAATTCATTTTCTTAAGAAACTAACCTAAAAGAAATAAACTGTGGGTGAACCGACTGACATTTATATCAAAAACACATTATTATGGGAGAATCAAGAAAATAATAAGAGAATAACAGTAGAACACTTTATATCAGATTTTGAATCCAAAGCTTTTAACAAGCAAAATGAGTCACTGAATCACCGTAATAACAATCTAACTTGGTACTTTTATTTTGACAGTCACTGTAATAACAATCTAACTTGGTACTTTTATTTTGACAGTCACTGTAATAACAATCTAACTTGGTACTTTTATTTTGACAGTCACCGTAATAACAATCTAACTTGGTAGTTTTATTTTGACAGTCACCATAATAACAATCCAACTCAGTAGTTTTATTTTGACAGTCACTATAATAACAACCCATCTTGGTAGTTTTATTTTGACAGTCACTATAATAACAACCCATCTTGGTAGTTTTATTTTGACAGTCACTATAATAACAACCCATCTTGGTAGTTTTATTTTGACAGTCACCATAATAACAATCCAACTCAGTAGTTTTATTTTGACAGTCACTATAATAACAACCCATCTTGGTAGTTTTATTTTGACAGTCACCATAATAACAATCCAACTCAGTAGTTTTATTTTGACAGTCACTATAATAACAACCCATCTTGGTAGTTTTATTTTGACAGTCACTATAATAACAACCCATCTTGGTAGTTTTATTTTGACAGTCACCATAATAACAACCCATCTTGGTAGTTTTATTTTGACAGTCACTATAATAACAACCCATCTTGGTAGTTTTATTTTGACAGTCACCATAATAACAACCCATCTTGGTAGTTTTATTTTGACAGTCACTATAATAACAACCCATCTTGGTGGTTTTATTTTGACAGTCACTATAATAACAACCCATCTTGGTAGTTTTATTTTGACAGTCACTATAATAACAACCCATCTTGGTAGTTTTATTTTGACAGTCACCATAATAACAACCCATCTTGGTAGTTTTATTTTGACAGTCACCATAATAACAACCCATCTTGGTAGTTTTATTTTGACAGTCACTATAATAACAACCCATCTTGGTGGTTTTATTTTGACAGTCACTATAATAACAACCCATCTTGGTGGTTTTATTTTGACAGTCACTATAATAACAACCCATCTTGGTGGTTTTATTTTGACAGTCACTATAATAACAACCCATCTTGGTAGTTTTATTTTGACAGTCACCATAATAACAACCCATCTTGGTGGTTTTATTTTGACAGTCACCATAATAACAACCCATCTTGGTGGTTTTATTTTGACAGTCACCATAATAACAACCCATCTTGGTGGTCTGTCCTCTAGAACGTCTGTGTTCTCCCAGTGTTCATGTTTAGAGTTTGTTGTTCTCTGTTTGTTGATTTGATTCCATAACAACGTGACACATTTCTTCGTATTGATCAGGCTGAAGTTTTCTCTCGTTTTAAGATCCAAACTCAGAAAGAAAAATCTGGGATCCAAGAAAATGATTTTCAACAATCATTTTCAACTCGTCCCATAATCTAACTTAATATATTCTTAAGGTATTAAAGCCATAAGTATAACTGAGTGTATATAAAGATTTACCACCAATGAGCTTTTAACCAAAAGTACTACTACTACTAGATAGATGAAATATAATGTTCCCCTGGTCAAAATATACCTCATTGTTTATATAAAAAATGTGTTGTAGAGGATCATGAAGAGTTTTTCTAGTTTTTTCTTTTCTATAAGATGTTTTCCTTTTTTTAATTGTTAAGTTAATAATATTAAGATAAAGAACTTTCTTTTCCGCTCCTTTGTCTTTGGCCGGACTGCTTCCTCCCTCATACGAGTCTTGAGTTGATTGGGATGGCGTGGCTCGGTTGGTAGAGCGGAAGGTTGCAGGTTCGATTGCCATCTCTACGTGCCAAAGTGTCCTTGGGCAAAACACTGAACCCCTAAAAACTGCCCCCATTGCAGTGAAAGCACCTCGCATGGCTGCAGCCTCCAGTGGTGTGTGAATGTGTGTGAATGTGTGTGAATGTGTGTGAGTGTGTGTGAATGTGTGTGAATGTGTGTGAATGTGTGTGAATGTGTGTGAATGTGTGTGAATGTGTGTGAATGTGTGTGAATGTGTGTGAATGTGTGTGAATGTGTGTGAATGTGATGAGCCATGTACAGCTCTGGGGGCTGCTCTCAGCCTAAAGGACCTAATAAGGAAGTCCATTTAGTTTTTTAACATTTACAACTTTCTGCAGACTTAATCTGAAGTCAGACGATAGAATCCCACAACAGAGGAGGAAGAGGAGGAAGAGGAGGATGAGGAGGAAGAGGAGGAAGAGGAGGAAGAGGAGGGCAAAGCCAAAAAGAAGAAAGGAATAAGCTGAAGGGTAGAAGAAGGTCAGTCACTATTAGGAAGAGCTTCCATAACATCGTGTTTCATCAACAGGTGAGATCTTCAGATCTTCTCTTTCCTCCGGGCTTCATGTCCACGCTGGAACCTGGAGGTGTGATCCTGTGGTACCAGGTCCACGCTGGAACCTGGAGGTGTGATCACGTGGTACCAGGTCCACGCTGGAACCTGGAGGTGTGATCCTGTGGTACCAGGTCCACGCTGGAACCTGGAGGTGTGATCACGTGGTACCAGGTCCACGCTGGAACCTGGAGGTGTGATCACGTGGTACCAGGTCCACGCTGGAACCTGGAGGTGTGATCCTGTGGTACCAGGTCCACGCTGGAACCTGGAGGTGTGATCACGTGGTACCAGGTCCACGCTGGAACCTGGAGGTGTGATCCTGTGGTACCAGGTCCACGCTGGAACCTGGAGGTGTGATCCTGTGGTACCAGGTCCACGCTGGAACCTGGAGGTGTGATCACGTGGTACCAGGTCCACGCTGGAAGCTGGAGGTGTGATCCTGTGGTACCAGGTCCACGCTGGAAGCTGGAGGTGTGATCAAGTGGTACCAGGTCCACGCTGGAACCTGGAGGTGTGATCACGTGGTACCAGGTCCACGCTGGAAGCTGGAGGTGTGATCACGTGGTACCAGGTCCACGCTGGAAGCTGGAGGTGTGATCACGTGGTACCAGGTCCACGCTGGAAGCTGGAGGTGTGATCACGTGGTACCAGGTCCACGCTGGAAGCTGGAGGTGTGATCACGTGGTACCAGGTCCACGCTGGAAGCTGGAGGTGTGATCACGTGGTACCAGGTCCACGCTGGAAGCTGGAGGTGTGATCACGTGGTACCAGGTCCACGCTGGAACCTGGAGGTGTGATCCTGTGGTACCAGGTCCACGCTGGAACCTGGAGGTGTGATCATTTGGTACCAGGTCCACAGAGAAAAACACAACTCAGCTTTATTCTGCAGAAATACAATAAATAAACCCGCTCGTAGGTATTCAGAATATTTCTCTCAGGCAGCTGCTGCCATTGGTTTGAAAACTGGATGAACCCATTTGGTTTTTAAATTTGGCGACAACACGACTATTTGAACAGAAGAAACGGTGACTGTCATTATCCTAAAAGTTTAAACTCATCCTGTAGCTACGCAGCAGATGCTCTTTAGAACCATTTAAAATCACATGAAGGCAGTACAGCACATGTTGGATCTAATACAGGGTGTCAAACAGAAGGCCCGTGGACCAAAACCGGCTCCAATCCAGCCCAAACAAAGAGCAAACACTTGAAACAAAAAAATGAATAAAATAGATTTTTAAACAAACTATCCTATCAAACTATCAAACTATCAAACTATCAAACTATCAAACTATCAAACTATCAAACTATCAAACTATCAAACTATCAAACTATCAAACTATCAAACTATCAAACTATCAAACTATCAAACTATCAAACTATCCTATCAAACTATCAAACTATCAAACTATCAAACTATCAAACTATCAAACTATCAAACTATCAAACTATCAAACTATCAAACTATCAAACCATCCTATCAAACTATCCTCAAAGCCACGATGTCAGCAGTTTGTCCAAACATCCAGGATGCAGCAGCTGGAGAAGTTTTACACCACAAATTGAGATTGGAGTCGTTTTCTTTGGTTTTTTGAAAATGTCGACATTTTCATCCCGTATACTCTGTGCCACAACAAAGAAAAATACTTTGAAGTTTAAATGTAAAGTCAATATGGCAGTACTCCACTGGTCCGGCTCACTCAAGATGAAATGTTTAAACTCCTGATCTAACATCTCAGACTTTAGACTCTAAACATCAGAAGGTAGAAATCTCTGGTTCGATTGAAATGTTGAATAAAACAAAGCAGGAAAATATCGGTGGGACAGTCAATCTCTTCAATTTTTATTTTATCCTGTGAATTAATTCTTAATCAATAACAGACTTTTGTTGACGGGTTTTAGTTAAAGATTTTGAAAATGAAAAATACTTTTAACTCAATACAACTGATGCACTCCTCATTTTTCTATTTGAACTGCCTCACAGAGTACATCGAGTACATCAAGTCCATATTCCTTTACTAAAATGTGAAATTGTAATGAAGCCTTTAAGGCTGAAACCTGATTAACTTCCTCTAAACAATATTACACAATATGTGGAAAGAAAAGACCAAGGTTGGGTTCGCATAGCAGCAATAAGCTATTTTAAACTTCTGCAATAGGTTAGTAAATAGAGATAATTACAGATATAGTTATATATAAGGGCTTTAATATGAAAACAATGCTATTATGCACATAGGATGATTTGTTGCATAAATGATGGATTGCTTGTGCAGTTAGATTTGACCTATCGGTGGTTCAACTCTCACTCCCTCAGAAACAAGAGAGTGAGAAACAGACTGACAGTTTGTTAAATCATTGGAAACATTCACTGCGTCTCAGTTTGAAAACAAATGTATTTTTACCTTTGCAAGGCGAACAAAGCCACGCCGCTTCCACCCCGATAGAAAACAGTCCAGAGGTGCCTTTTCATGAGAGAGTGAGGCTGTTTTCAAACTCAGAACCAATTAAAAAGAGACCTCTGCTACCACAAGGCCTTGTTATCCGACGGAAAAAAAACATTTGGGCAACTTTGTATGACCTTGAAACAAAGGTGGATCTGTATGCAGTTATTAAGGAGCATCTCCAGGGCGGCCAGCACACACTGCCAGTCAGGTGAGTCTCCAGCTTTAATATAAAAACACATGAAAAGAGAGTTTAATGGACGTGTCACAGCAGTGCTGAATGTTTAGGTGTTATTGAGATATTTAGAAAAGCTGCTTCCTGGAGGAACTCCTGGAGGGAGTGCTGGAAACACCCTGCAGCCGGGGAGGATGAAATGAGGAACGTTTGGGTTGCTTCTTGTGATATACATACCTGTAGGTGAATTTTGGTTTTAAACAAACAAACAAAACTTTAGACTTAAATAAAAACTACACAAAAAAAAAGAAAAGAAAAATACACTGAATTCAAATGTATTTAATTAAAAAGTCTGAGAATGTAGTTTATAATTTGCATTTTTTTTTTACTTATTGTTCATGTAAAACCTTTGTATTTTATTTTATTTCATTCAATTTCATTTATTTAGTTTATTTGTGTATTTATGTAACAGTGGGCATCTCTCAAGTGTAATTTGATATATAAAAATAAACACATACATTTATATTCTGAAAATACAACTGTATGTGTTTCTATTATTATTATTATTATTATTATTATTATTATTGTTATTATTATTATTATTATTATTATTATTATTATTATTATTATTATTGTTATTATTAATAACAATCAACGATTAATAACAATCAACGATTAATAACACTAATATAATAATAATAATAATAATAATAATAATAATAATAATAATAATGATAATGTATTACTTTTTTTATTGCACAATAAGTTTGAAATATTAAAGAGCCTACTAGTGTTTTTCTAATTGATGTTTTATCGACATTTCTAATTGAGACCTTTAAACTGTTAAACGTTGCATCATCATGTGTTCTGAATAAGTTCGATCTGTGATAATTACCTGACTGAAGTTTTGCAGAGAAAATGTCCATCATTTTGGATCCCATCACAAATTGATGTACTATATGTATCATCGTCCTGCATTAACGACTACTCACATGTACAAGAGTAACTTCAAGAAAGAAATAAGGACTGATATCTATCCACTGTGATTAAATTAAATGTTATGGCGTGAATAATCTGTGAAATAGTGTTTATATGTGAGGATGAGTGTAATAGAGCGAGAGGTGATC
Organism: Lipophrys pholis; assembly: GCF_963383615.2. NCBI lineage: Eukaryota > Metazoa > Chordata > Actinopteri > Blenniiformes > Blenniidae > Lipophrys > Lipophrys pholis. The sequence goes on along the minus strand of NC_137629.1, from coordinate 34,463,265 downwards.
AAAAGCAGCCAGCGGCTCTCTTCAGGGGGGCAAACTGATTAAACTATAGCTGATAATAAGAGTTACATCCCACCCACACACCCACTTGGGGGATTTACCAGCAAAGCTGAACTCCAATAATTCAACCAGACATGAAGGTTCCTTTTTCCTCTTTCAGGGAAACCAGGAGTGAAACCATCAATACCCAGAGGAAGAAGAGAGAGTTTGATATCAACAGATTAGTGGTCATGCTACGAGGAAGAGGGAAAGGTGATCACTTTAATACATCAATACAACAAAGTAAAGTGTTTCTGGTTCAGGAACAGAGAGGTGGGGCGTGTGAGAAACCTTCTTCTTTAAACTTGAGCCAAGTGGTTTATTTTAATGTATTTTGGATCTAATATTCTCTCAAATCATTTCGTCCCACTGTTTCTCCTTTTCTTAACATTTTAAGCACAAAGTTTTTTTTTACTGCTCCTGATCTACAAGTATTAAACAGGATAGTTTTCACTATTTTCTTTTTCTAAAGCTGTTTCTGACTCCTGCGGTGTACAAGTGGTGCAATTAAGCATAAAAACAACCTACTGCTAAATAATGACTGTAGAAAGAAGCGTTTCCTCTGTGCGTAAAACAAGCAGCCTCTTCCTCTTCGCCGAGGTATATTTAAGAAAATATAAAGTAAAGTTGTGCTGCGTTTTAATGAGTGGCGTTACTCCGCTGACCATCTGCTGAATGTCTGCACCAATACAACTGTGAAAAGTTCACAAGTGAAGCTGAGCGCAGCTTCCTGGTGAGTCAGCGGAGTGTCTGATGAAGAGGATAAAACACGTCGACGGTCACCACGGGGTTCCATCTTCTGATGGACGCCCTGTTTGCTTCTTCTTTAGTTTGTTTTCTACCTGCTTCCTCCTGACTGATCCGAGCCTCTCGTCTCCGAGGTGGTCCGACCGCCTCAGAAAGTGAAAATGACGCTCAGAGCTCCTTTTTCACCTCATATTGAAAAATAGAAATGTCATTTTCTTTTAGCCTGAAGTTGAACTGAATTCCAAATACATTTTCCTATAAGAAAGAAGTAGTACAGCTTGTATATATATATATATATATATATATATATATATATATATATATATATATATATATATATATTACACATTACACATTATCAGTGGCGTTGCTTGTATGTTTAATAGTTAATATAATGAAACGTCATCTGGAGAAGTTTACTGGAGTTTCTTGGGTTTCACTCCTCCTTCTTTTGACTTGTGGTCCTACAGCCCCGCTGCAATCAATAGAGGTGTTCAGAGAACAGCCTGAGAAGCAACCCGAGCCCCCCCCCCCCCCCCCCCCCCCCCCCCCACCCCCACTTCCCCTGACAAAATGTCCTTGGAGATTTGTAAGTTTGGCAGAAGGACTTCCCTCTCTGTCCTCTACTGGAGGTGATTCACAAAGATTTCAGATCATTGAATACATTTGAAAATGCTGATATTTCCTAACATAAATTTGTATTTGTGCATTAGATTTTTTCTTCGCCCTCGTTTTCCTGAGATATAACAGAAGAAAGGTGCTTCCTCTAAACCCCCGGCTGTATAACCGAGGGTGAAAGCTGTTTTGTCCCTTTGGAAAGGGATTCATTTCCACATGAAAAGAGAAGTTCTGTCCAATCCCTTTATACATGGCCGTTTAGTTTGCTGAACACAATGCCGGACTAACAAAAGGCAATAGCCTTTACAGTGTGAATATAATGTGCTGCACACATATAGAGCGCACATCTTTTGTTGCGTTTGCTTTTTAACAGACGTTGGACAAGACAAGACAGCGTTTGGAACACATCAGACTCGCTGTCTGACCCCTCGGGGACAAATTCCTGCATACATAGGATGAGTAGGGGAGGGGATGCATAATCTGTCAATGTTGCTTTTTTTTTTAAAACATATATATATATATATAGACTGTCCACAGGTCGGTGTGTCCCAGCGGTGTGGCCCATCTGTTTTCTCTGCTGATTCTGTACATATGTAAAACATCGGGAGCCGAGGAGAGATATGGCCTTTTATTCTTTAATGTATGCGATGCTCCTGGGCTTCAGTTATGAAGTTTCTGGTTCATGTTTTGTGTGTTCAGGCAACCTGAGCAGAGCTCAGAGGGGTTGGGAAAATGCAGCAAATAACAAGGTGGGGGTCTCTTCGGTGTACTTTAATTGTAATTGGCTGAAGTTCTGAGTTTAAAAAGAGCTTCTTTTTTTTTTTGCACTGCAGGAAGCACGAATCAACTCTGGCATGTTGGCGCCGATAAAAGTGTCTGCAGGTCATTTGTTTGATCTGAAACATTTCTTTTAATTTAATCCTTAACATCTCCATCTCCTTCAAGTTGTGGTTTGGTATTCCTTTAATGGCCGTTTGATGGTGTAAAACACTGCTTCAGTCTTTGATAGTGCATGTTGAAAGTGAGCGGCCTCCAATAGAGGGCACAGTTGACTGCATGGACACGCAGCCAGTGTGATGGGAGAAGCTAAAGCCTTGCCCAGGGTCTCATGGGAAAGAAAAAGAAAAAAAAGCAAGGATGGAAACTAAATACAAGTCGATGTACAAGAACATTTATTTTTGTGAAAGAGAATGAGTTATTTTCTTTGGTTCAAGAAAGTGAAGGACTGTTAATCTATCATTAACCCTCTGGTGTACCGAACTTAAAAGGACCTTCGTGTGGATGAAATGTGTGAATATGTTGCTTAGTAACTAACTTCCACGTACAGTCTCTCTGAAAAGCCCCAAGAATATTACCGGAGAGGCAAAAAAAAAGTAGCTTGAGTTGAATTAGAGGGAGGAGGGAGGGGGGAGGGGTAGTGGCTTCAGCAGCCCTGACAAGAATTCCTCTTCTTTTTAATGTCCTTTCTTTCCTCTCCTTTTTTCTCTCCTCCATGCCCTTGACTGAAGATTGAATGGCAGAGTTGGAGATAGATTGTTGGGCAGTTGCCTTTCATGCAGATAATGCCGTTGGATGGAGGCAAGTTTTTTGATGTGCTCCGAGTATAATAGAAGAATCAAGCCTGGACGGGGAGAGCTGATTTCGCTTGGAGAAAAGCTGTCCTCCGTGATAACTTCATCACTGCATGTGGTCAGACGTGGGGTAAATTCAGGAAGAGGATTAAAAAAAACCAAAAAAAAAACTGCCCAGTCAGAGCTGCAGTGGTCGGGGGCCCCCCATTGAGCCGAGGGGCCTGCAGACCTTAGTTTGAAGGTCTGTGATCTACCATTGGTATTGTTATTCTCTCTCTCCCTCAGAACCAAAACGACTCAAAATGTCTTTCTACCGGGATTAGTGGGCTGTTGCTTTTGTAATTAATGGAACTCCGCTATCCGGGGTATTTTCTTTAAATGCTATCATTTGAAGTCTATGAGATAGTGTCTCTTATGTTGTTTTTTTTACCCATGAATCACAAAGCTAATTCAAAATAAATGTGGTTTTGGTATTAGAGCGGGACAGAAAATGGCTCGGAGGCAAAAGTACTTACCTCTGTAACTGGAGCTCATCAAGATGAAGTTTTCACACTCTTCTTCAATTCTGTCCGTGCAATCAGCGGCTGAGGGCCTATCGAAGCCTGCGCCAGCGCGCTCACATTCTAATAAATGTTAATGTGACAGACGACGGCACCAAGTCTTTAGATTACAATAATATTTCTGAGTGCTTTGGATTGATAGACCTCAAATCGTGCATATTTATTGCATGTCGCTGCTGCAGTCGATCAGTTCCTCTCCAGATGGTGGATGGAGAGAAACAATATGAATCAAGGTTTATTCGACAGCCAGAGTAAAAAAAAAAAAAAGCCACAACATTTTAATTTGAACACTGAGTCGTTTAGGCCTTCTTGTTTATCTAACATTTTAATTAACAGCTTGAATAACCCAGAGCCGCTAGTCTTCTGTGAGAAATAACACATTTATTTACATCAGTCTGGCTTTTTCCTTTTGTCAGACTGAAGGTGAGAAATTGAGATTTGTGAGTTTGCCAATTATATGGCAGCCAGCGCGACCATAGGTAAGCTTAATGAACGGCTTCTCGGTACAGAAGAGAAAAGGAAAGAGCAGGCTGGTGGAAAAACATTAAAAATAAAGAAGAGTGGCAGGCGGGTTGAGTGGAGGAAGTCCACCTCTGCTGTTATGGTTTCAACTCAGAGAAGAACATTTCTCTAAGAGGTGGTGGTGAGCACGCTCGCCTCTCCGGTCTGGGGTTGGGAGCTCTCTCTGCAGAGTCTTCATGATCCCCCTGTGGGATTTCTACACAGAGATCGTCTGTCTGCATTTCGTCTGGCTTCAACGTCCTGCAACAGTAATGAAGAGAAGTCCATCCATCTTCTGAAGCACCTCAGGATCATGGAAGTCTGGCTATGATTCACCTTTTCCCACATTTTAGAGAAATGGACTTGGAATTGTGAGTTTGCAGGTTCAAATCCCACAGCTGACGGGTCACCTGTGGGTTGCTGAGCATGATCTCTGACTTGCTGGAGTGCTGTGATATGGCTGCACCTCGGCATCCTCGAAAAAGGATTGGTCAATGTGGAGAAAAAGGAATTCATAAAGTATGATTAGTTAGTTAAGGTAAAAAAAAACAACAAAAAAAACCAACTCCCTTTAAATGGGAAGAATCCTGCAGAACCAGGCTCAAAGGTTCTGCTGCTGTGGTTGGGGTTTGGAGAGAGAAGGATAGCACACAGACAGATTGTGGGAAGGTGTCAAACCCTGATTCGGGTGGGTGGGTGTGTGTGTGTGTGTGTGGGGGGGGTTACTGATTCAATCCAGCACAAGCAGACACAGTGGAATTCAGGTTCAGGAGTTAAACTCAGCAGTTTGTCTCAAATGCTTGTTTTTTGGAGCAGGAGAGGGAAACCATGCAATGATTGAGATGAGGTGACAGGATGGATCGAGGTCTTTCCAAACTCTTTAGAAGGTTGTTGGAATTAGTCCAACTCAAGGTCCATTAAGGTGAAAACACTCATTTGGTTTCCAGCTGTTGCGGTTTGCATGTTGCTCAACAGCCTCGGGTCAGAGTCAAGTGCGAGTTGTGTTTACACCGGTGCTGATAGGGAGGGGAGGGGAGAGGAGAGGAGAGGAGGGGAGAGGAGAGGAGAGGAGAGGAGAGGAGAGGAGAGGAGGGGAGAGGAGAGGAGAGGAGAGGAGAGGAGAGGAGGGGAGAGGAGGGGAGAGGAGGGGAGGAGAGGAGAGGAGAGGAGAGGAGAGGAGAGGAGAGGAGAGGAGGGGAGGGGAGGGGAGGAGAGGAGAGGAGGAGAGGAGGGGAGGAGAGGAGGGGAGGAGAGGAGGGGAGGGCGACGGGATGCGCAGTTTATCAGCTGACAATTGCATATCGGACAAAAGAGCAGCAGAGCGGCTGGTGAGAATCCGCAGCCTCCTCGAGTCACTTTTCCCTTTTTCAAACATCCTGCACTGCGAAACGAACCCGGTGTGAACACGGAGAGGAGGAGGAGGGGGGGGGGGGCAACTGCCTTGTTGGAAGTGTTGGCTGAGCCGAGGTCTGGAGGGAAGAGACACATTTCCCAGGGAGCTGAAGCTCTCTCTCTCTCTCTCTCTCTCTCTCTCTCTCTCTCTCTCTCTCTCTCTCCTCTCTCTCTCCACACACCGTCCGCACCGCACCGCGGCACCGGTAGCCGCGCACGGGCGCGCAGATCCATCCGAGCCGTACGTCCTGCGTGCGCATCAGCCAAGGCGCAGGGAGGAAGGAGGGAGGGATGTCCGTGGAGCTGTGGACGAATTAACACTGTGCCAAATTTACTGCGCGGAAGGCGCCTCGGTACACACGCTGCCCGTCTCTGCAAGTTTGGAGTAAAAGCGCACGGCTGGAAGTTTAAGCGCCGCCGCTCCGGACGCGTCCTGACGCGCTTCACGCAGGTCAGTGTGTCGGTACAGGCATTTTCTTTTTCTCCTGCTTCTCAGTGGATGCCGTCAGCCTTTTAAACAGCAGAATCGGCGGTCTGTTCGCGCAGTAATCGAGAATAATTTGGTCTTTATTATGATATTCTGCCTTCCTTTGACAAGATGTGGAGCTAAAAGCTGATGGTGGTTTCCAAACCTGATTTTTAACACAACAAGGAATCACATGAGCTGTTAATTCATTTTTAAATCTACACTTTTAGTGCGCGCAATTTCAAGACGTTTTTTTCCAAACCGACTTTATTATTAATACAAATGTACTTTGTAAAATGAATCATTGTAAGATTTTGGAGGCTTTGTAGTTTTACAACTGAAATTATAATGTGAAAGATAAAAAATGTCGAGGCTGTCTTCTGATTAAATTGTCCGACTTGCATTGATAGTATTGTGATGGTTCCCTGATCTAGTTCACCTTTCACCCCACGGCCCCCCTCCTCACCTCTGGACACAGACTGCCTCAGTGGGACGACTTGGCTTCAAAAGTGAATTAATCTTCATTGAAAATGCTGTTTAAAAAAAAATAAGTAAAAAAAAAAACCCTCTTATCACCTGAGGAGATAACCCGCTCAATTCAATATTAATTCAGGTAAAGATGAGCTTACACATTCACTAAACTTTGCCAAATCTGTGGTTTCACCCTGAGGATGAGGAGATGGTGAAACTTCATCAGAGCTGCTTAACGACTTTGAAAGGGGCCTCTAGGAAGGTTATGTTTGACACAGCGATTCGGAGCCTCTTGGGTCAGGTACGCTTTTCAGAAGCTGCAACCTTCAGGGCGGCGAGTTCCTGCGTCGGGAGGAAAGGTTTGCCGCTCCATGACTAAACCATGTGGAATTTCTGTTTGTTTTTTGAAAAAGTGATGCCAGTCCAGGAAAACAAAAAGCCTTCAGATATGTTTGTGAGTTTCCACCTTGCACACGCGTGTCTTCTCGGTGTAACATGGTGACTGGCGTGAGCCCGGGAGGAGCGTCGATCTGATTTCACTGGATCAGGCACAGAGCAATCTGCAAAAAAACACGCATCTGAGTCCTCCTGATAGCCCAGAAGGACGAGTATATCTGCCCAGATAAATAGATTTATGGCTATGGTCCTGAGCGCTGTTGAGATACTGCTGCAGTTTGAACCCGTTTTCTGTTTCATATTGTGCTGAATAGAAAAGTGATGCACATCTCCACTTCTTCAGGCCTCCGTCGTGAATTGTGCCGCCTGAAAGGCTGTTCTGTCCTTCAAATCACAACACACACTTCCACAAACTTGAAGGAACAGGGTTCAAGTTGCATTGTATGTAAAGTGGCAGGTGGATTGGGAGAAAGTGATTTGAAGTGATCTATATATATATATATATATATATATATATATATATATATTTTTATATTTTGTTTAGCCTTTGGCTGTGCCGGAGGCCGAATGAGAACAAACAAAGGCTGCGAACTACCAGTCAAACAGTTTGTCTTTCTTGTGCCAGCCTGTAAACGCCTCGCTGTGACACTTATTAGGTGATATTAGACACGTGCTTTAGTCACAGGGCGTCCGGACACCACAGACCCTTTGTACTATACAGGTTTTTTTAAACATTTTCTGAATATTTGAATTTCTTGCATAAGACATGTGAAGCCTTCTGGGAGTGTCACAGCCTCCGGATGGATGAAGTGTGTTGTGTTTACGCTTTTCAAAAATACAGCTGGAGTCACAATAGTGCTTGTGAATATGAGGCTCTTGTAAATATGAGGCTCTTGTGAATATGAGGCTCTTGACAGATTTTGCACAGCTGTAGAGACACCAGCAGTAACCGTGGCGATGTTAACGGTGCTATGATACGGGAGATGATTGCACATCGAACATGGAGACTCTATGAAGGCTTTAGCCTCTAAACTTTACTGCCCATACAGCCTTCCAGTCTACGCAGGTGACGGATATTTCTGCCGCAGCAAAGACATTCTTCGGGGTTTTTTTCATGCTAAGAGGCTTAAAATCATCTAATTAATTCATAAATATTAGCACTGTGTACACAACACTGATACTCCGTGTTCCTATCCTTAAGTAATTTCCCCTTTCATTATTCCTGTGGAGAATTTAATATTCTGTGAGATGAGAACTGCCTCCTTTAGGGATAATACCAGCTTGAATACTGGCCCTAAACAGTTTTATAGATTGTTAGGGGGCAATCAAGATGACTCCACTCCGTCTTTAAAAATTACTCCTGGAAGATCTGAGCGATATGGAGGGGGAGTCGATGCACAGATCCCAGCTCATAATATCTCACCTTATTACTTGTGGATGCCGACGGTGGCTCGGAGGCTGACCTTAGGAATTATAACATTTCATACGGCAAACAGCACGGCCTGTTTCAACACATCAGAGCAAACATGTGAAGGTTAATGCAGCCTGACAAACTACCCACAGTTCCCTGGGCTCGACGGATCGGTTCCATGTCATATTTACTTTACATAATTGCTGCCCTCTAATCTGTTACTATTAACACACAGCCTGCCCGGCTATTGTCTGCTGCACTCTCTCTCACCTGTTTCCTCTCGCGGTACATTTTCCTCTTTCCTCCCACGAGAGCAGCCGGACATCATGATAAATAGTCTGCGTGGAAAGTAAAGCATGCCGTGATGCATCCTTGAGGAATGTAAGGAAAACCCGGTTTGAAGGTGGAGAAATCTCCATCAGAGTGCTGTGTTTGTTTCCTTGACCTCAAATCAGACGGTTATTTAGGTTTAACGCTCTGCTGCAGCGTCCGAAGAAACGTTTACCTGCTTTTTTATTATTTATCTCTATATTATTTAACTCAAAAAACAAAAAAGTAATTTGTGGCTGATGCAAGTTTCCAGATTATTGCTGAAAGTCACCTCGGATTTGGGAGGGAGGAGATTGCATGCTCTTGAAATGTGCTTAGAGAAGGGATATTTAGTGACAGCACTTGATGCATTACCACTGTGGTCCTTAACTACATTGTACGCTGCACAAGAGAGAGGGGGGTGGGCAAAAGCTCTGTAAAAGAAAACAACCACATGACGTCGACGTTGGAGGGTTTACAGACTGGATGTGCTCTTACGCTAAATGGCAGGTTGATTTTTTTCATGAATTGGATTTAACAATTAAAATAGAAGCTTCTGAAGGAGCTTAAAGAGATAAGGATATAAATTAGGTGTTATAATAACCTAAAGATGATTTTCTTTTGTATTTTTCTCCTTGAATATCTCTGTATAATGCAATACCTGGTACTGCGTTTTGATTGGAAGGAAATGGAAACAGCTGATGGAGTCGGACTACCACTCCAACATCATCTCTAGCTGTTAAAACAAATACACCCATGCTGGTAATTGTGCCAGCGGTGTATGGGTTACTTCAAGAAGTCAAGAAAAAGGTAATGTCCGAGGTTGACGGTTTTTGTTTTTTTGGGGCTCCGCGGCCAAAGCTGGCCGAGATGAAAGCCACCGGCGATTAGCGGCGGGATCCCGTCCTGCTGGTCCAGCTCTGGGAGCAAGAACCACTTCACACTGTTGTAACCTACAGATTAACATTTATGGCTCAGCAGGCTCCGCTAGACTTTCTGGGTCAAGACCAAGTGGCAAGATTGAGGAGTGGGTTTGACTTTGTAACAGTACAAGTCTCTCCGCAGGCTTCCGGGCCGAGCCTGGTGGGCAGAGCCCGACAGGAATGTGCTCAGTTGTGTCACAGGGAGAATAAAATCGAAAATGTGTTGTGCTCCCTGCTTGTGAAAATTGCTCTAAGTGAATGCCTCCGTGGCGTCTTGGTTTTTTTTGTGGAAAAACAGACATTACATACGAGGGGATTGAATGTGTTGTGTTCCATATTTAATGGACGTCATGCGGCGAACAATGACGTTATCGCGCTGGAAACTTTTGTTTCTTCCCAAATTTGAGTCTTGTCTTCTTCCGCCGTTACGTTGTACTCCCACAAAGCCGCTCTCCCAGAATAACTCCAAACCCTCTGGTCTTTCGTGGCCTTCCGGACAGCCCGGTGGGAAGTTGGGCGTCAGCTATGCTCGTCGATGGAGCTGCTTGATGGCCTCAATAATTCAGTTGCCGCGACCTCTGTGACGCCGAAAGCCTCGGGTCTGGTGGGTGACGGCGAGCGATGGCGTGGACAACAAGCGGAGGCGCCGGTTCACGTGGAGAGCCACACTGTATTTTTTTTATCACCAGCAGGGTGAAAAAGAAGAAGAAAATCTTGAATGCAGGACCATTGGAGAGTGTAGGACTGGTGCCTGAGACTCAGTGTAATGGTATACAGGTCAGCAGTCTTTTGACTTCCAGTGGAGAGCAGTGTGGATTCAGGAGTCGGGCTCAGCCAATCGCTACAGGCCTCACTCTCCGAGTTTCACCCCTGGAAGTGGAGAAAACCAAGGCAATGTGGTGAATTTTCAGATTGATGTTTCTTTTATAAGGTCTGCAGTCTCTCAGTATTCCGATAGTGTGCCATCATGACCTACATACTCCTTAAAACGCTGACAACTTGAGAATAAAACCCTCCAGTTTCTTTATGTATTGTGTGGTTTTTATGTGGCTCAATATGCCCAAAGAGAAAACACACTATATTATTCTCTGTAAAGTGTAAAAATCCTGCTCAGGGTGCGCTCACTATTTGTACCTAGTCCTAATTTCACACTGTTGAAGTAAGCATATTGATTAATTTTAGAACTGGTTATGATGTGCAACTGCAACAGCTCGCCAAAGTCTCCATTTGGGCCCAATTGATATTATCCAGCAGTCGCAGCAGCAGCAGTCGCAGCAGCAGCAGTCAAGTATTGCCTTTCCATTGCACTATTCAGCATTGAAGCTTTTCCTCAGACTCTTCAGTTGTCTGTCACTATTATACGAGTGCTCAGTATATTCCACCTCTCCCGCTCTCTCTCTCTGCACATGCTAAAAGAAGGAAGGGTAGTTTGTTGTACACTCGTGTGAGATGCATTTGAATGACACACAATGTCAGCACTTTCGAATACGTCTCAGCTTTTGAATTTTTATCTGCGGGTTCGTATGTTCCCGGCATTTCAAAATGTAGTTTGAGTAATGATTTTCAGCCACTCTGTGACGGGGTACAGTGCTCTCACAGATGTCCAGATTACACCGTCTGACCACTGTTTGATTGAGGATTTGTAATTAGACGGACGTGGCCGTCCAAATAAATAAGACGCCTGTACGGTAATCATTTCTTTCTCTCTTCAGTATCAGTCGAGGTCTCAGACCCATTTCCTTTTGTTTACCGGCTTCATTGTGTACAGATATGGTTTGAATTTCATTCTTTCAATCACCCTCTGCGGCGTTGTGATTGCTCCGTTGCTTCATTACAATGCAGCCTGAGTATCGCTGCAATTTAATTTATTTCCGTGACAGTGGGTCGATGGTGGATTTGTCTTTAAATTGCCACAGGTCTGCGGAGCTGTTTGTTTTGCACACCGTGGAGTCGATTCATTGTGAGAAAGCATCAGATGACAATTGTTGACAGTGTCTTGCAAGCTTCTCAATTAAGTGACTGTACAGTACATGAACACCATTACTTCCTTAGATCCCCATTGTGAGATAACGCTGCAGCGATGCCACTGAGGAAAAAAAAAAGAAGTGTGACTCATTGAATTAAGACCATCTGGTGTAATTGGGTGTGTGATATGGAGGGGAGCACCTATTTTGATAAGAGCTCGGTTCAATACTTACAGATAAACGGTGCAGTCTGTATGTATGAATTTGCTGAATAACTGTTATTACCGTTTCAGATACGGAGATACTGCACAGGAAATATTATGAACCCGGTTTTGTTTGGGGGGGTTTTGCATTTTTTTTATATTCCAATTGTCCACACCAAGCAATTACATTTCAAAAATGAATTTGGCTGTGCTTGCGATTTTTCTCACCAAGCATTCAATGAATATATAACTCACGAGATGGTGAAGGGTTATTTGAGGGATTTGTAAACATTCCCGCTCAGCTTATTATGTCGTTTCCAGGGACTGGCACATGCCTCTTCTTTTATTTATTTTTTATTATTTAATTCTGACACACACAAAAAGGGACAATAAAATGTTTTGGATTAGAGATGTTGACCGCTATGATTTACCAGAGACTGACAAGAGAAATAAGAAAACAAAACACCTCGAGTTCAGCTCAGCTTTTTTTTTTTCATTTGTTTTTTATAGTCACAGTGGCTTTGTTTGTCTTTTTAAATGTGCCGCAACGATGAGGGATGCAGCCTGGAGCTCCATGTCCGTGGAATAATCTGAAGTGGCTGTATCAGAGATTTGCATCACTTTACTCCACTTGTGAATATTCTGCATCAGAGACGCTGCATGGAGCCGAGTTTCATCATCTTCCCTGAGAGTCTTTCTCGATGCATTCGCCTCATCCATCACCTCGTATACTAAGGACATAGCTGCCACGACAATTTAATTGCTGGTAAATTCTGTAATGATTGTGTTTACTCTTCTTTCTCAGTGGAAATCAGGAATTATAGTAATAAAGACTTACATTTATTTATACAACTTTGAAAGTTGGCACTGTTAATTGAGACAAAGTTTGCCTAAAGAAGGAAAAACTGATAATCCTCACAAGGATGCATGCATTTTTGAGGTAACAGTCCCACACTTCATGTTGCGGCGGGGGGATTTAGGCACTGAGCCTCGATAAAGAACGAACACAATCTGGTTCAGATGGCATCCAGAATTCACAGAGTCTGGGCATCGGCGCTACAGACAAACACTTCTGTGTCTCCAAAATCACTGGTGTCAGGGGGAAACAGGCAGCATCTGATGGAACACTGCCCTGGTTCTCCCTCTCCTCGCCTCCGAGCGCCGGGAGGCAGCAAAAAAAAAGGGGAAGGAGAACTGAAGAGAAACTGAAAGAGGAGAGGGAGAGATGAGCGTCAAGGAGGAAAGAGAGAGACTCGACAAGATGAATTATGCAAAGCTGTCAGAGGCGGCTATTGTTGGAGGTGCTGGCTGTGTTAAAGGGAGCCAGGCCTGATCTCCACAAGCCCCATCAACCACTCTCACCACTCCCCATGGCTGAGAGCGTCTGATCTGTGCTCCGGCAAATGGCCAACAACAAGGCGAGGGAGGGGCACCACCGGCCGGGCCACTTGGTGGCAGGCGAATTGTCTTGGAGGGACATGCCGACAATGGCAGGCGCGCTCTTTATTACCGTTATTTACAGAGGTCACCAGCAGGGAGATGTGAGCTGATGCTTACAGTCGCCCTGCAGAAATATAATTACCAAACAAAGGCTTAGTGAATAGTTGCCATTTCAGCATTCTGGTCAGCAGTCGTGGTGTCTCTTGTTTGGCAAAATGCTGAAGTCAGAGGTCTGTGACAGCTCAGTTTAAGCTATTTGTTCATTAACCTGGTTTTTACAAGGCACGTCTTATCTCTCTCCGAGACGTCCAGGAACTACAGATCATTGTCTGATTTTTAATCGAGTTAGCTGCAAACTCAATTTCCTGCCGTCCAAAGTGTTGAGAAGGTGTGACAGTTTGTTTAATTTACAACTTTGAGATGGAAAGTTATTTCTTCAGTCATTAGTTGTAGTATTGGAACAGACGATAATCAGAATCAAGTTGTTTTTTTTAGGTCAACCACTGAATCATGATGCAGCCTGAGTTTCAGATGCATTTAATCCTCGGGTGTCAAACACATTTTAGTTCAACAAGTTTTCCTTTTTTTGTGCCTCAGAGTATTTGTGATAAAAAATATCTACATTTTCATAAAACCAAGCAATTCTAACAAAAAATGACTAAAATCTCTACAATTTTAATCAAACATTGGGCTGCAAAATACAGTGAAATGTCCAGAAAACTTCTCCTGTTGCATTATGGGTGTTTTACAAACTCCCCCTGACAGCATGGCTTTGAGGCTCATGCTAGTTTGTTAGCTTTCACGGCAGCATCACTGATATCTCAGCTCAGGTCTCAGTCTTGTGTTCTGTCACTACTCTGAAGAAATCTGTTGAAAACAAATATCAAGGATTTCTTTAAAATTGTACTATTTTCTTGGTGGTTTGGTCGGATTGGAGGCTGCAGGCCGGTTTCGGCTGACGGGCTTTATGTTTGACACGTCTGGTTTATAGCTTCATGGGTGTGTCAGTGTTTGTTATCATCAACACACATACTTTCTGCTTTATTCTTGGAAGATTTAAAATGGTTTAGACTTTGACACCAGAGTAAAATATTGTGTTTTGCTGCACTGCAGCTTCAAATTGACAACATTTCAAATGAGATTAATCATATTTGAATTACCGAGATTTCTGGACTATTGAGCACACCTGAATATAAGCTGCACCCACCCAGTTTAAAAAGAATAAAAAAAGAAAGGTCAGAGTCACGAGATGCACCTGAACGCGTCACCCTTGCATGAAGCTCATTAACCCGTAAAAATTCATAAATTAGCCAATATAATAATAAGTCACTGTTTAAGCCGCAGGGTTGAAATCGTGTGACAAAAGTCGCGGCTTATAGTCCGAACATTACGGTAAAAAAACCTACAAGAATTAATTTGAACATTTTTATTGATTGACAGAACACATTGTTTCATCCCTTTTGGTTACAGAGCAGAAGTCAAGATAATAAATGACCAGAAAGTCAGTGAAGTGCAGGAGAAAGAGCTCCGTCAAGAAGAACAACAACAGATTTTATTTGTCATAACTAGTGTTTGGATTTAAGCAGGCCGTGCTTCTATCCTGTGATTTCCTCTCATGCTCCGTGTTGGGAAAGGCTCTGATGACGGGAGTCATCGAGTGACGATTGTCAGCGTTCAGCCAGCAGGGGGTCAGATTGAAGAGCGGCGGTAGCGTTCTGTGGCGACACCAGGAAGAATGGCTTGTTATTTAGAGAACATTAGCCAAACAGTTTCCGACCTGTCTCGCGCGTCAGCGATCAGCGTCCCACTGTTGTCATGGCGTCCCATGATGCTCGCTCTGTTTTGGAAATGCCACATCAATACTCACCTCCCAACTTGTCCCGTAATCTTCTGGGGTTGTTTGGTTTCTGCACAATCACAGAATTTGAACGAACGGGAAACGAGAGCGAATGACATGGTTTCATCACATTGGCTTCGATTAAATGAATAATTTATTGGCTTAAAACATCAGAAATTATACTAGAAATGTAGAACGAATAGAAGAAAAGTGTGCACAAGACATCCAGCCACTTTGTTTCTCTGCAAATACAAGCTGCTGTGGTGACTGACACAAATGAAAAGTCATTTAATAAAATGAACTTGTTACCAGGATTGAAAGCTTAATTCAACTACAAACTCAATCAACCACAATAAAGTTGGCCCTCCAGCCCTTTAAAGGTATTCTATTGGATGAAACGTACACGTTATACCTTTTAGAAAGCTCGTTTTGTTCAGCCAGCAATGAACAATGATCTAAAGGGTGAGATAGGAGTGAATACCTGAACACGCTGGGATGAATGAAACGCGTCCTTGAAGGGCGACTTGAGCGTTTTGCTCTGACATAACAACACGACTCAGCCAATTCACTAATCAGTTAATTGTTTCAGAACTAATTAGTTGACTGATTGATTTATTCTTGTTTGGCCCCAGTTGAGCCACCGGTGCCTGAGGCCAGGTTTACACGACCCGGGTATTAGAAAAACTGTGATATTTCTCTGCGTTTGGCGGATATTTACGTCACAACGCGTGACAAGGCGTTTTTTTTCCAGGATTCTGATTGACTATCATTGCTCCATGCTTCTTATTATACTGCCCCCTGCAGGTTTGGCTGCTCATAGCAGCTCTGAGCCAGGAGCATATGCAGGTCCGTGTCCATGAAGATTTTTTTGTAAACGAAGAGGGGGAAATATCCTTTTTTGTATAAATCCAGGTACGTGTAAACATGACCTGAAGCCCACGGTAACAAACGCTCCGTCCCGACGCTCCGTCCCGACGCTCCGTCCCGACGCTCCGTCCCGACGCTCCGTCCCGACGCTCCGTCCCGACGCTCCGTCCCCAATTCAAGCAGCTCTGTTTGAACCCTGTTTGTGAGACATGCTGAAAAGGTTGCTCTCCTCTTTGGTCATCATCCCTTCCAAACCTCGAGTTTAGACGCATAAAGCATCCCCTCTTTCATCTTTGATGAAGAACATGCTGCATGTCAGACATGAAACAAGTAGATCTCACTTAGACCCTTGAAATCGCTCCACCTGCCTCGAAGAGCCGATTGACTTGGACACGTTTCTTCACACCGTATTATACAGATGCTTTATGGTTTTGCTTCAAAGAAGTGCAGAGGTGTAGGACAGCAGCAGGCGCCGTGCGGGGGGGGGGGGGGGGGGCAGCGGGGATTCTGGGAGTTGTTGGCTGGTGTGTGAAGCGCCGCTGTGAGGCTGAGGGACTGTCTTTTTCCAGCCTCGCTGGCTCGTGAGAGGGCCTCTGTGTGACGCTAATTCTGCAGCGTCGACTGTTCGCTGAGTGGTCACGGGTGGCCGACCGTCCCGATCTGACCGCATGATCAAAGCTGAGAGGGATCGGACGGAGTGAGCAATACTTCGAAAGTTTGGAGACGAGGGCAGAAATGTACTCAGAAACACGTTTCAGACTTGATCCTCGTGCTTGATTGATGGAGGATGTTTGCTTTCACCAGTTTTCATTCCTGAAGCGGTTGTTTTGAAGTTGGAACGAGTTTTAAGTTTAAGTTTTTAGTTTTAAGGACCTGTTTTCTACTGATGAGATGACAATACATGGCTTGAATCCTCACTATGTGGAGCTGCTGTCACTTTTCTCAAGTTAGTGTGTTAACGTGCTCCGGGGATGAAACTCATTTTAGCTTTGGAGTCACATGTTATAACACGTTTATAATCTCAAGCAGACGACAAGAAAACCGACAAATATGCTCACTCCCAGCTTTTTCCTATGTTTTAAAGACTATCACAATAAAGTCATAACAATCACAGAACACATCACTTTTTAATTAAATAACACATTTTGCTGGAACGACGTGTTAATTAGAACACGCCTGATCATTTTGGCTTATTTAGAGATTTGTTTTTAGCTTTACAGCAGACTTTTATTTTATAGTCATTATATTTTGTTGTGTTTAATGATAGTCTAAAAACATAAAACCTAAAAAAGTAGGTCCGGAATTTTAATATTCTCCATTTCCAATTTTTTTTCAGAAGTGGCCTTTTAAAGGGTTAAATAATGACAACTTTTTCATTTGAGTACAATATGAAAAAAACTTACATTTAATTCCATTTTCTTCACAAGAAAAGTTGAAATAAGAAAAAAATAAATAAAGTAATGAAACGTCAATATCTTGTCCTCTGGTGCAAAATACAGTCAAGCTGAAACAACAAACCAAAGGTGTCCTCCAGTCTCACTTTAAATTCATTTTTCAAATCAGTGCAAAGATCTGAAATCCTGCAAGTCGCAGGTTTTTCTTCAGGCTCATCTTTAGAAATATAATTTAATGTTTTCACAAATTCAGTACACATGCTACTTCACTAGTGAAACGTTAGAGTCAAATCAAACCCGTTTTTAATTTGAGTTAAATTGCATGTGATGCTTAAAGATTGCATGGTTACATTGCCTGGGTCAGATCGTTTTTTATTGATTGATTGAGTGAATTTTCATTTATTCATAATTTTTTTCCTTAAAAAAAAAAAAATTTATATTTCCTTTTTTTTCTTTTTTCCTCTTTTTTCCTTTTTTCCTTTTTTCCCTTCTTTTTCTCATTTTTCAGCACCCCCCCGCACCCCCCCCCCCCCCCGGCCGGTTTCAGCCGTCGAGCCGCAGGTTTGACACCGTCGCTCCGCCGAGCAACTGGAGGTGCATTTTGCACAACTGAGCTAAGACAGAGCAGCTTTTCTTCTTTTGTGCTGAGCAGCGTTGGGTTCACTCACGCTGGAGTTAAAACCTTTGAAATTTAAGACTTGCAGGAGCTCAGCGGCGTTCCCTGAAGAGCTTCTCTGACCTTTTGTACATAATTGAAACGAGCTTGAACGTCTTCCTTGTGTCCTGATGGCGTCCCGGCGTGCTGCGCCTGGACTCAAGCAGGACACTTGGATGAGCCGTGAAGAAGATGGCATCTCAGCGTCCTCACAGGAATCCGGGTTGTTTATATGTGGACATGCCTGGTCACTCAAGAGCTTATAGCTGATTAGGAGGACATAAATCTAATTCCTCCTATAGTGCCGGATTGCGGCTCAGTGGGTAGGACTTGTAGCATTAGCTGTTTTAGACGGTGAATCTCTTCACAAGACCATAAAGACGAGGGGCTTCGTAATCAGAGGGGGGCTTCTGGGCGTGCCCGCTCACACTCATCCTGGGCATTAATCTGCCAATCTGCACGGCTGTGTACAATTCCCTGAAAGTGATGAGACGGTAGTGAGACGGCCTGTGGCATCGTAAAACCTGTGTGTGTGTGTGTGTGTGTGTGTGTGTGTGTGTGTGTGTGTGTGTGTGTGTGTGTGTGTGTGTGTGTGTGTGTGTGTGTGTGTGTGTGTGTGTGTGTGTGTGTGTGTGTGTGTGTGTGTGTGTGTGTGTGTGTGTGTGTGTGTGTGTGTGTGTGTGTGTGTGTGTGTGTGTGTGTGTGTGTGGACTGGAGTGTCAGGGTTACAAGAGAGTGTGTCACTGATTGCATCTCAGCCCATCGGGGAAAACCGAATGATATCAGGCAACTCTGAGAGAGGGAGGAAAAAATAAGTTTAAGAGGCCTAGAACAGCTCACAGTTTTCATTATCCTGCATCCTGGACTCCATCGGCGGCTGCTTCACTTTTTTGGAAAGTGTCTCTGGGGCCGGCGCCGTGTTGCAGTGCGACGATCCGCCATCCCGGCTTCATTGGAAGGTTTTGATGCTTGATGTGAAACGAAGTAGATCTCATTTGGGGAAAGAAGGAGTCTGATACTGAAGTCTTACAGCTCAGCCAAGAGAGAAATGAAAGTGTGTGTGTGTGTGTGTGTGTGTGTGTGTGTGTGTGTGTGTGTGTGTGTGTGTGTGTGTGTGTGTGTGTGTGTGTGTGTGTGTGTGTGTGTGTGTGTGTGTGTGTGTGTGTGTGTGTGTGTGTGTGTGTGTGTGTGTGTGTGTGTGTGTGTGTGTGTGTGTGTGTGTGTGTGTGTGTGTGTGGTAATAAACACCACGGATCCACATTCCACTCAAGGTTTTATTTCTTGGAGGATTTGTCACGTTCTCCTCCTCCTTGTCCAGGTTTTAGACGGAGTGGACGGGTCACATGTTGAACAAGTTAAAGAATTCAGCGCCGATCCTTCTCAGGTTGTTTTACATTGTTTGTTCCAGTTGCATGTTGGGATCCGGGACACAGGCGACTTAAAGAGGTGAGGTTTGCGCTGATTAAAAAATAAAAAAAGTGTAATTATTACTTATCTTAGCTTTACTTATTGTTCAGCAAACTTAATTTGTGTACTTTATTTAATTATTATAATAAAGTTTTTCTTGGCCTTCACTACAGACTCTTTCCTGTTGCACTCCAAACGAATCTTTTTTGTGTTATATATATATATATATATATATATTAAATACAGAAGTTAGTCTGACTTCAAGAAGAAAATGTAGATATTATAATCAGATATTGAAAGAAATCCCGAGGTTTTGCTTCCATATGTGGCTGCTGTGTTTCCAGCAGTGAAAGTATTTTTCCTCTTACAGAGTCGATGGATTTTCCACATTGATTAAAGTTGCTGATTGTGTATCCAACCTAAAAAACATTAGATTTGAATTTCCGTAGGAAAAGGTCCACTTGCCGGCTGCCGGCTGCTGCTTCGGGCCGTGATGGGAAGCTGAGGGAGACGCCAGGTTCTTCCTCTCTTACCTCTGCTGGTATCTTGTCATGCAGGTCGCTCTGGGTTTTTTTTCAGCCTCTCTGAACTCGCAGTGAATTAATTTTCATGCAGCGGAGGAATAGTTCTTGTGAGAAGTGCTGCTCGCCTGCTTTGTGGATTATTCAGAGGAACAAAGGCAGTGTTCTGGAAAACACATTTCTGTTATGATTTCTCAGAGCTCTGTGGAGCTCAAATGAAGCTGCAGTTTGCCTCCATCTTTTTTTTAAAAAGCGGGGCGAGTAAACCAGAACCATCTGGATGAATGTCGGCACGCCAAAGAATTGGTTGGATTACTGTGATAAAAACCACCACAACTTTAAGAAATATATCTAAATATATATATATATAGACGTTTCCGTACTTGGATTATGATATATTGATATAATCAGTGTCATTGGTTTGATTGAATTCATTGGAGATCTTCAGTGAAACCAGGTATGGTGTGAACTCGCCGTTAAAAAGAAGAAGTTGATCTTGAGGAGGGGAAGTGGTGTTGTTGGAGCTGACGGGTGAGGCTTCCAGGAGGGGGGGCGGCGTGGGGGGAGGAGCAGTGGAGGGGATGAGTGTGTGCGTTTGAAGATGAAGCAGATGGATTAGTGTTATCTGAGCTTCCTTTCCTCCTCTCTCCTCTCCAGGTAGAGCGGGAGGAAGCCCCGAATGGACTGAAGAAGTGACCGTCTGAAGGTTTAGGAGTGGAGGAGGAGGGATCCAGGAGAGGAGGAGGAGGAGGAGGAGGAGGAGGAGGAGGAGGAGGAGGAGAGAACTAATCCAGTGGCGAGTGTCTCGGGAGAGCGTCGGCGGCCAACGGGTGGGAGTTGGATCCCCAGCATGCAGGCAGCATGGAAAGGGTGAGGGAGCAGCGGCCTTTCTGCTCGCTGTCCAAGAGCCAGCGGGACCGAGAGAGGGAGTGCGAGAGAGACCGGGACCGGGAGCGCCGCTACACCGCCTCCTCCACCGACCGCGACGACGGGGCCGCCTGCCGCGTCCCCACCCAGAAGTCCTACAGCTCCAGCGAGACGCTGCAGGCCTTCGACCATGACCCCTCCCGGATGCTGTTCGGAGGCAGAGTCAAGGAGATGGTCCACAAGGAGAACGCCGAGTACAGCAGGCCAGGTGAGAGCGCTCGTCCTCCTCGTCTTCATCACATCAACCTTCATCTCAGCTCATTTTAAAGCTCGTTCAGTGAATGTGTTCCCCCATATGACTTCCTCTTGCTTCCAAACTAATAATGGTATAAAATCCATGATTAAATAGACGTGATTGGGAAGCAGGAAACCTTCGTGGTCCTCCAGGTCCGAACTGTTTATTCTCAAATACAAAGCCAACACTTACACTTTAATGCAAATAACACGATAAATAATGTTCAGCAGAATTTAGCAGAAATTCATCAAGAAATGTAATTTTATTTTATTTTTAAAGATGAAAAATGTAGATTTTATATAATAAGGTTGCATGAGGACGTTTATTCCTGAAACATTTAATGTTGTTGGGCCTTCCAGGGTTTTCTATAAAGGATTACCTTTCAGGCCTGTTTGTTTTCAGCTCATACATTTAAAAAAAAATACTACAAAATACAAAAAACTAAAATAAAATTTGTTGTAAAAATAATAAAACAAATGTCCACTTTTGCATTTCCTTTTGAACTAATTGGAACATTTCAGTTAGTCAGACTGCAGTCGATCCTCCATTTTCCCGGTTTAACAGTGAAACTTCATTAGAACCAAGATGCAGGGATTGGATTGTTTGTTTGATACCATCACTTCTACTTCATCTCTGCGAGCTCTCCAGAATAAAACGCAGGAAGCCGCAATGACGCTCGACAGTGGTAAACACTACCAAAGGATAGTTTTTTTTCTGAGAACTGGTATTTGAGGTATGATACAGTGGATTAGTGTGACCTTATGAAATGTTCATATGAGGTAAAATTATAAGGAAAAATGCTCAGTAAGTAACCTGCTTCTTTAATTGGCTCTTAGGAACTGGTCTAATTTCAGTAATTAAAAAGTTTCTGCAGTTTCCTTTATTTTATGGCACTCCTTTGGCTCATAGGATTGGAATCAGAAGGTCCATCCATTACTCCCCTACATTTCCTGGCTGCTAATTGGTGTCCATTTCAGAATTAATAGGATTATGATGGTTTGTGGGAAGAAAACTAGCTTTTTGTTTTCCTTTATAATTATATATATATATTTAAATCCAGGCGTTTAGTGTTAATGAGTGTTTCGTACATCATCACAGTAAATGTCAGAGTTAATGTCGGTGGAGGGGAAAAAGCATTGTTTGAGTCGATTAGATGCTATATTTGCTCATTGTTCCCTCTGTGTGTGATGGTGTGTGAAAAACTGTGGAATGATGCCAAAATAGAGGACAATTTTATTCCAGAGGTCGTATAAAAAGCTATGAATTTACTGTAAATTAGTTCATCTTTTTTTTCATAAATAATAATAATAATAATAATATAATATTAATTTGTGGTTACACATTTGAATCATATTTGGATTTTTTACAATTTTATTTAAATCATTAAATCCCATTATTCATTTAATAAACTGGGGAAGTCGAGGAGCGATCAATATTGGATTTGTTTGCAGCTAAAATAACCGATTTTTCATTTTGACTGACGAGCAGAACCTTGAAATGACAAAAAGTAATGCAGTGAGACTGTTTATCTTTATATGAGTTTTAAATGATAAGTATTGTCTTAAACTGTGTAATTCAACTTTTTACTTTGATATCTAAACGTGTGTTTTTGAGAGGTCGTGCATTAGTTGAAGTGAATTGTTTTTGTTGCATGTTGATAGTGCCTTTGGAGGAAGTTGTTAAAGCTCTAATTTAACAATTACCCCCCTGCCTTGTCCTGGCGCTCTCAGACTAAGTGTTCTTTTAAGTCGCCCGGCTCTTGGCTGTTAACCGCGCCGTTGCTCGGTTTGTTAACTTCACTACTTCCCCCCGTCGTTCCCAGGCCAGACTTTTTCGCTGAGACAACTGGGATTCTGCGAGCCGTCGGCTCGCCGGGGCCTGGCCCTGTGCCCCGAGCCCGGCCTCTCCCACCCGCTCAGCAGCTACTCCCGGGGACCGGTCGCCTCAGAAAACCATGAACCTGTATCACCGGAACGTACCATGACTCTTTGGGGAACGGGGGCAAAATCGGGGCAGAATTCATGCCTTTCCAGTCGCTCCAACTCGGCGCTCACGCTCACTGACACGGAAATGGACAATAAATCGGACAATGAGATGGGTGAGTAAGCCACACTTGGCCTCCTTTTATCTGTAAAGCGTTTATTTGTTTGCGGTTCCTGCCTTCCAAAGGGGGGGGGGGGGGGGGGGGGGGGGCTTGGGGGGGCACGAAGCAGCAGTGGGTTGGATTATGGTTGGTGCCGGAGACGAGGCCCCTGATTGGTGGGAAGGAGTGTGGGCGTGATTGGTGGGGCCGGTATCCGGAGAGGTCTTTGTTCGGATCAAAGCCGTTCTTCCTTTACCGCATGCGGGAAAAAGAATTTGGCCTTGAGATTGAGATTGAGATTGAGATTGAGCAGCCGCGGGTCCACGGGTCGCGGGTCCGCGGGTCCGCTGGTCACCTGGTCCGTCTCCACAGGAAGCAGGGGAGTTTGATAAAGTTTCCCCATGAGCTAGCGTATAATCAAAGATAGCTTTGTGTGCCGCGGCCCCAGATTTTCTTTCTGCAGTGGTTGACTGGGCATACATAATGGCTGATTAAATGGGCACAATGGTTTGAAGTGCAAATTTGATCATGCTGGAAACCTGAGATGGAGGATTGAGCTTCGGTGTTTGAAGAGGGCAAATCTTTGTTGTGTCAAATGGAGGCTGTGCATGTAGGACGGATAAGAAGGAATACTGAGGTTTCCTCACATATTTGCTTAAGAAAATACCGGTGGAATCGTCTTTAAAAGATGTTGGTTTTCATCCATATTTCAAAGAAACGTAGCGTCACTGACAGCTTATCATTACAGCTCAATGTGTTTTTGGTGTTTGGCTGTTAAACTTGATTTCTGAGCTTCAAAGTGTCCCGGCCATTTGTTCGTCCTCATCGTGGCGCTTTAACACATGCAGCTCTAATCATCTCACCAAACCAATGGGCTGGCGGAGTGGCAGGCCTTTTAAGTAATTAGGCTTGGTTATCATTTCCTGGAGAGAGAATCCTTGTCTTCAGATTCCTCTCTGGCCTCAGTTTGACATTTTACAGACAAGTCATTTTCTTAATGGTGGTCCTTCTTCTGCTTGATCTGCCGGGGACACTGAGACACTTTTACCTCCACAATGTAAATCACTAATGTTTGTTTTCTGTCTGTACCGTCACGGAGACCTGCTGAAACAGGGAGGCTCTGTTCAGGCCAGTCGGTGGAAATGAAACTGTTCATCTGTTATTGTTCCTCCCAACGCTGCCAGAGAAGTCTCAGCTTCAATGTGTTGATTCCACCGGCCCTTCAACACACACACACACACACACACACACACACACACACACACACACACACACACACACACACACACACACACACACACACACACACACACACACACACACACACACACACACACACACACACACACACACACACACGTTTATTTTGATTGGCTCTGGCTGGTCCCATTGAGACTTTAACTAACTCGACTCTTTTCTCGGTTCCTTTCATTTCAGGTCCAATAATCACTTTATCTGCTTTATCTCAGGTGCCAAACCTTTTAAATCTTAGTATTTGTTTGAAAGCATTAAAGCTCAGCGTGTCACTCCATGATTTTATGGTTTGAAGTCCCCCCCCCCCCCCACACCCCCCAGCCCCACCCCCCAACCTTTTTTTTTTTTCATGATCTGGATATTAAGCAGGGGAAAGAACAAACCTTCCCACTGTTCCACCTCTACAGATCGAGGTCTTTCTTTTTTTGTCAGGAGGCATTGCACTTTTGACTTTCACAATTTAATGAAGCAGCTCAGAGAAATGACCCATCCAAAGGTTTCCATCAGCTGAATATGCATGCAGGAGCTGCGACGAGGGGCCGTTCAGCCCCACTTATTCATAAATGAACTCAATATTTCATTCTAATTCACTCTGTTCTACAGAGAGTTTGACACAGGCAAGTACCGCAGCCCGAGCGCATTCACGTCTGCAAATGATAACCTCTCCGAGGACGAGCTCCGCCTTCTGGTGGTCGTCTCCACAGCGTACGGTTTGAAACAACCCACTGACTGGAGAACAGGACTGGCTTAGTCATTTATAGTTCCTCAATTAGCACCAAGCCAATTCAGTGTGCGTCATGGAACCATACTGTTTGACACTATGGAATAACATTTAAAGGATTTGTCAACTATCATGAGGAAGTGACTATATGTGAACATTACTAACAATATTAACTAAATACATACATAGTATTTGTGTAAATATCCTCAAAGTGTGGTGCTTCTGAGATAAACGTGGACCATGTTCACATGAACACTTGTGTTTCTTTGCTTTGGAAAATCCCTTCCTAATCCCAGTTGATGGTTTTCTTTTGAAAATCTGCTAAATTCAGAATGAAATGGATCTAATTTCCGTTCCAGAAATCATGAAATACGTGTAGGTTATGTCAGTTTTGCACATTTCCCTAATGTATACTGGAACATGTTATTTGTTAGTTTTGTGCTTTTAAAAAGTTTCACTGTTGAAATACAATTCAAATGTTTGTCATTTAGAGAGTGTCCTCTAAAGGGTTAAACGTGGCTCTTAGTTATTGTAATTAATGGCAGTCATAACTGATGTTTGTTTGTAAAATGATGATAATAAAAAAAGATAAAAATCAGCTAAGCAGATCTGATTGATTTCTCACTTGAGATAATCCCCAGCCGCTGATCCAATCCCTGAAAGCTTGAAAGTTCATCGATTAAAACATTTGTTATGTTGCTTTTCGTAGCAAGGAGTCCTCGCACATCTCAATATGTCACGCCGTTCTATTTACACCGGGCGTCTGCTACCGCAGCACTACAAACGATCACATCCAGAAAACTACAAGAAAAAATGTCTTTTACCTCATTTAATATGCGTGCTCCCTGCTCACTACTCCGCTTTCATGTATTTCCATGCCTACAGATATAAATACCTTCTATTGATTTTTATGCATAAGCTGTTTCATATGGTTCTCTATCACCTGACAGTGATAGGTTACACACACACACACACACACACACACACACACACACACACACACACACACACACACACACACACACACACACACACACACACACACACACACACACACACACACACACACACACACACACACACACCATATATTTATGCCCACTCTGTGTTATATTTGCACTGTGACATCCACCCGCTGCAAAGTGTTGAAACTTCTTGCCTGTGGGGAGGAACTGTGCTATAAGTAGAAACTCAATGGGGAAAGAAAAAAAAAAAAAGGAAAGAGGACAGACGTGTTTTCAGCCACAAAATGGTGCTTCAGACGCTGCACCGCTGTCTTAGTGTGTACATTTAGAAGGTACAGATCATAAAAACACATTCTTCACCAACTCTGATGAATTATTCTCTAATCCAACACAAAATGTTCCAAGTCTACAGTTTAATAATAATTGGAGCAAAAGTTCTTAAATGTCTCACTATTTTTCCTTAACTACAATTCAGACACTAATTACAGATGCAAAAATACACAACTGGTTTCGTTCGGTGGCCTTGGAATTTACCCACTGCAGGAAATTGTACTTTTCTTTTCAGAAACTGTTTGCACGGGTTGGAATTCGAGTCACTCTGGAGTCTGCAATATCTTCAAATATTTAATGAATAACCGTGCAATTTTACAGTTTTTGTCACATTGGAGTTCTTCAAATCAAAGTAATAATGTGAAGCTGTTCGCAATTTTTAAAAAAAGATCAAAAGAAATGTTTGATTTAATACATTTGAAATGATATTTCTGGCTCAGAGGAGAAAATTCCTTCATGCATCCCTCTGTTAATCTGAACATAAACTCCTGACTGCAATTCTTTGTTTTTTTTCTTTCACTATAAATTTGTAGTAAAGATCCAACTGGTGAGGTGAGCGCTTGTGTTCGGGCCTGTTAGTGCTGCTGAGTAAGTGTAAACATAGAAACACACTCTTATTTTTATTTTTCATCTTTTTTTCAGGTTTTTTTCCATCCTAATGTTGACTGCTCTGGCTGCAGAATCAATATTATAGCTCTCATAAAACATGAATGACTGCATGAAACAGAAACAGCATGGCCCAGTTGAGTACTAGTCCTAATAGGGTGTGAAAAGACTCACTTGTTCGCTCCTGAAGCTTCACGACGGCACCGGCTCATGGCAGCTCGTCCTGGCTGCAGAGGTCTTCACGCCGCGCGGGGGGGTGGGGGGGGTTATTGTTCAGGGGGCGGGGCCTGCAGCCTGCTGACCCCGGTGAGGAGAAAGGGACTTCCACCGTGATGCCTGTCATCTCTGGTTAAAGCGGGATCCTTTGCTCTGGCCTGCACCTTCTGTCCAGAGTCATTTTGGGGGAGAAAGCGTTCCTCTCTTTGATGTTTCCATGGAGGATGGCGGGCCGGCGCCGGCGGTGGCGGTGGCGGGGGCGGTGGAGGTGGAGGTGGAGGTGGCGGTGGAGGTGGCGGTGGAGGCGCCGGCGCCCCCACCTGGAGCTGTTTCTGAGGAAATGCAGCGATTTTCAGTTTGTCCACGTCACAGGTCCACTTTGCAGCCGTACATGTTTTTAGCGTTGGATTCTTTGTGTGAACGGCGCCAGCAAAAGGTTAATTAAATGAGTGGAGGAGTCGCAGCAAAGTGTTGCTGCAGCACAGCAGCACCACAGGCTGGGTTGGTGGGAGTATAAAAACGAATCAGACATTCTGTAACATGCTTCTGTGTGTGCATGTGTTCATGTTCTCTCTCTGTCTCTCACACACACACACACACACACACACACACACACACACACACACACACACACACACACACACACACACACACACACACACACACACACACACACACACACACACACACACCTCACTTTGTTTCTCACACTGTTGTGTGGTTTAGTCACTTGCAGATAGAACAGCTCGTGCACGAGGGACATGAGGCTGACGGAGGCTGACGGAGGTGACGTGCCTCCTGTCAAAGCCTCGTCTCAGATCCCGCCTGGTGACAGAGGCATCAGACTATTGATCATTGAGCATGAAGAAATCCTCCTTCACCACTTTCATAATTCAATATGGCACAAGCCGAACACAAAAAGAATAAATAACATCAGACGGCTGCTTTCTTTTTGTTTTCTTCGGCCATCTGTGGGATTTTGAAGAAATCTCTCAAACTGGCAGTGAAAACTGTTTCATCATTTGCTAATCGGGGCGGGGAAGGTGTCCGGGCTCCGTCTCCATGTCGGAAGAGGAGGAACGCTTTCTTTTTGAAGGCCATCATTTATTGTCATTGCTCCGCAGCTTGTTGGCGCCGTCGCCAGGATGCGTTGTCGCACGCCGTTACTTCTCGGCGGCGATGTGCCAAGGTGCCACGGCAGGTGCTTCGCTCATCCTTCATCAGAGAAAACATCCCGCTTTCCATTCCGGACTCGTCCCACAGAGGTCGGCGCCCCGGTCGCACGGCGCTCAAACCACAGATCGATCACCAACACTGGGATTCACCCCTTCATCACCGGGACGCGTTGGAAGCGTCTTTCCGTCAGCAGGGTGGAGAAAAGCTCCAGTCCACAGCGACCCCCCACCGAGGAGATGATCTGATTAGACTTTGGAGTGTCTTTCTGTATAAATTTGCATGTTAATGGGGGAAAAGCAGATTTTCTTGAAGCTACTACGAGTCTTTAACACTTCAAAAGAAAGAGTTTTCTACGAACGTCGTCCATGTGCCGACAGATTGTTTGTTTAGTTATTTTGAAATATTTGCTAATTGATGCATTATTCATGATTTGTGACGACGGTTCGACATCAGAGAACATTTTTGATTTTATATGAGGCCAAGATATTAACTGATGTCAGTTTGACAAATGAAATCCATCCTCCGTTATTTCCAAAACAGACCAATGATTTTTCATTTATTTAATCAGCTTTTGATCAACATGTTCTCAATTTGACTCCATCAGATTTGATGCCTGGTTCTGATTTACTGTCAAAAAAGACACCAAGATATCCTCAGTGTCTCTCCGTCCAACCAATCGTCAGAAACCCAGACAAGTTCAACAGATCCTGACGTGAGAATAAAAAAAAGCCTAAATAAAAAGCAGGTGTTTGTTTTTTCCGAGCTGATGCAACACAGAAGATGAGTTCGGTCTTGACACAGTTTTGAAACGTGAATCTTGAAAACAAGACGGTGGGATTATTTGTGAGGATTTCTGTGTTTTCATCCTTGGAGTGTGGAGTGAAGCAGCCAGGCCGCCATGCTGCATTGGGGTTAATCTGTCAGGCTTAGTGTTCTGTGTGACAGATCGCAAAGATGCATCTGCACCTTAAAAAGCTATTAACTCTGTTCAACATCTATTTTCCGTCACCTAATGGTTGAGTAACAAGGCTTTTCCTCTCCGGCTGAAGTTTCACCCAGGGTTTTTTGTTTCCGTTGGGGGGGCGGGGGGCGGGGGGGGGGGGGGGGGGGGGTTGTCTTAGCCTGTACCCGGCTAATCACTCGCGAGATTGCAGGACATGTTATTATGATTAGGAATTACTCTGCAGTTGTCAATTATGAGGGCCACTATTTACCGTCCTCAAGAGAAAATGGCTCATTTCATTTCATCACCCAACCTAATTGAGTGATTGTATTACCATGCACTACGGAAATAAGCAGGAAACATTCTGTATTCCATGAATATCAATGTAAGAAACTGCGATTAGCATGTTGATCCATTTGTTTTTAATAATTACATATATGTCTGCTATCTGCTCTGCAATCTGCCACGTACGATGTTGTGAACGGGGAGATGCACCGTCGCTCTCTGGAGAAAAAGAAGAAAAGAAAGGAAGAGTGGGAATGTTGGAAAACATATTTCTGATTGAAGTGAAGAATCAACCAGCTGAAGCTTTTATTACAGCTGAAAATCACATTAAACCTTTAATTGGACCGATGCCGACTGTGCATCTATCAATGTTTTATTCTTATCTAACAATAGAAAATTGAAGGAAATACTATAGAATTGGGGAAAAGTTGTTCTCGTTATTTTGTGTTTCTTTTAATAGCATAAACAGCGTTTGGTCTCTTTGCTTTAAGCTGCTGCTATTCTCAGTTACTGCACCTGAATGATGATGAATATAAGCATAAAAAACATGCTTGACATTAACAGAAGACATTGAAGTGACACTATCGATGCTTCAGCGTTTAAAAACAGCTTCTGCTTTATGATTAGATATTCTAATATTCTTATAATCTGTGAGATTGATGAAGTGATGCCTCATTCAATAATAATAGTAATGATAATAATACTTTTTATTTGTATAGCACTTCAAAATACTCCGACACTTTTGGCAGGTACATTAAAACGATCTAGAATAACTTTACAATCTCTTGCGATCTCCAAACATCAACTTTGTTTTTGTCCGAATTGAGCTTATTTATGTCAAACCACCTTTTTATTGTCTGTAATTGTGAGACGATTTCCTCTGAGCTGTTTGATATTGTATTATTGTATATTAGAACAAACCAAACACACTGTTGTAATTCTGAGTCTCTACGTTTATGTCTAGGATAAAGAGTTGTGTCCCCAGGACTGACTCCTGGGGACACCACAAACAATGTCCAAGCATGAAGACTGAAGGTTGTGAAGTCACCCATTTTCACAAACTGTCACTTAATAATAAATATGAATTTGGGGTGTATCATCAGCATATTTTCACATGATTCATATGATTAGAACATTTATTTATTTAGTCATTCATTCATTCATTCAGCGAGTCCCCCCCCCCCCCCCCCACTAAAAATCTGCATTGTGCACAGGCATTATACCAGACAGCTTAGTAATAAGTACTATTCAGTGTAGTCTTTCTATAAACAACACTTGGTACAGCACAATAAATAAAGTAAAGGTGAGCTTTAACGCTTCATCAGGAAAGTTGCTCTGCAAATCATAAACATCATAGTCAAGCAGTGCTCTACAACAATATTTAAAGAAAAAGTGAATGTAATTAATGGAGTTTTATGCCAAAAAGGCTGAATTGTGTCCATGAAATGCTTTTCAACAGATGAATGGCACAGAGGGGGTTCATTTACACTTTAATGTGAAGCTTCAAATATCCTTTTAGAACTCTGAGGGACTCTGAGGGAGGAATGAAGGCAACTCGGAGTATTCTTAACTACAAATGGTGAAAAGGTTTCTGATTTAAGGATTTTTCTTGCCAGAAATTATGGCTTGTTTGTCATTTTCGTCAGTTTCTTGCTTTTTAACAGATTTTATTTGACATAACTTTACACCTTGAAATCCTGAAACTTCGACGTCTGGCCCATTTCAATGACCTCTTCACGAGGAAAAGGTGAACTGTGTGTGATTTATATCAGCTTCGCATGATTTGACAGAAACTTTATTGTAAAAATGACTTATGAAAGTGGATCTTTCCACCGGATAGAACATCTCAGTGTAGAAATATTCTGAACAACACCTCAAAGTTTCAATTTGCACATATTTTAATGGCGCTATGTGAAGGTCTAAAAGAGGAAATGTAAAGATAAGAGAGGGTGGAAGGTTGAGGACAGTCAGAATCGAGTGTCTGGCTCTTTCTTTCCTTTATATGAGCTAAAGAAGATAAACCCTGTTCTGATGCTGGCTGCTCAGATGTTTCCCCAGACTTGACTAACCTCTCAATTTATTTGGTTTGATGTCGTCTTGCGTTTCCTCTCTCTCCTCCGCGGTGGGCCGGAGGAAGATCGGTCTCCTGTCGTGATGCTGCACATTTGACCTTTGTGGTCCAACGTGCTGGATGTTGACAATCAAAAAGTTAGAAGTCAAAGAGGTTCTTCTGCTTTTGTTGCACCTGAATGCAAATCTCTCCTCTGCATGGGAAGTCTTTTGCTCTTAGTTTGGAATTGGTCCTTGAACAAGATTTCAAGCCTTTTTAACGCTTTTAAAAATGAGGAACAAACCAATGAGGAGGCAGACGGAGTGAAATCATGAAGTTACACATCAAATTAAACAATTACAGGAATATATATATACGTCTTTTTTTTGTTTTTTTACATGAAAACAGCGACTTCAAACTGAAATAGCAGCCGGTGTTTTACTTTCTAACACATAAAGGCAGAAACATCCCAGCTTAGAAGAGAAAACAAACGAATCAGCCGTCATCAGGGGCGTAACAACACATTGATCCACATCCATCCATTTATTAATGATACAATGACATCATGATGCACAATGACGACATCGATTCACATCGTCATCTTTAAGATACGCCTTTATTTTGAAATTCACGTAGCACGGCTGTACGTCGGTGTCACCATTTCCTGCGCACTCGGTCATGGCTGGCGCGAGCCGCCCAATACAGGACCACACACGCTCACCTCTTGGGAATAAATCGGCGGTATGGAAATATTTTGACGGCTCAACAGACAAAACTCTCCAAACAGTGTCAGCGCCACAGTGCCTGCGCCGCCATAACCGGGTCTGAGGTCACGGCAGCTTTGACCAGGTTCTTTCCACAAACGCTGAGCAGCAACTCTAAAAGAGCCTCGAGGCTCACAGGAGCTTTTCATATTTCATTTGTAAAGATATGAGAGCTGACACTGTTTTATTGTTACACCCCGGCTGTTTGCACTATTTAATGCCTGATACCTGAAAGACCTTAGAAATCAAACAGTCAAATCATATTTCAGTGGTTTTTTGAGAGTTGATATGAATGTAAATGATTTTGTGAGACGGGCTGATGACATCATATCGATCGCAGACTTGTGAATCAAATCGAATCGAAATCGTATCGTGACCGACTTTGTGATATCGGCAAATATCATATCGTCGTCCGGACATATTGACCTCGTATCGTGAGGTGATGAAGCTGGTGGTTTACACCTTCATCCGTCATGATAAAAACCAAAGTCCACCTCGGCTTGTCCAACTGAAGCCACAAAGAAAATTCTGAGAATTCATGAGCAAAACAACGGTTTCTGTTAATTGTGTTCAGCTGCACTAATTTCCCTTTTTCACACACATAATTAAAAGCAGGTTTCCCAGAGAATCATGACACTCAGACATGCCTTTTACACACTCCAATAAATGTTTCATTAAAAAGCCGCGACTTCAGTCAGGATTTCAGGGGGTTTTCGTCATTTGAGTGTTTCGGCTGCTTCTAACAATCAAAGGGTTTCAATCTTAATTTGCTTTTGCTAAATCAAATAGTCTGTAATATTTGCCGGAGTCCATGAAACTGTGGCCCCGCAGTTTGTCGTTTCCCAGTTCGGGAAGTAAAATGTGACGGGCTTGGAGTCCGCCAGGCGCTCGGGGACATGAGCTGACAATGTTGAGTGTGTTTTCTAACGGCGTCCTCGTCCCGTCCAGCCGCTTGTGAAGGAAGAAATGAGCTGATAAAAATACTGATGCTCGTCTGAGCTCTACTACAATATTACCATGTATTCACAAATATCTCACACCCTGCGTCCTGCTTGTCAGGCTCAATACAAGTTGTTTGTGCATCAGAAATGACAAAAGAAATCGGATTAAAACTGTATTTCTAGTCTGTAAGAACTTCTAATCGAACGTGCGTATGTCAATTTATGACAATGATTTTCTTTATTTTCCCAAAAAAGAATCTAGTAAACGTAGCAGAGCAGCCATATGAACATACTTACGATTTAACTTTATATCCTATTATTAAAAATCTGTTTATTTGAGCTCATGAAACTGTTTTTGTGGACTTTTGAAGGTGTTTTAGAAACTGGATCAGATAGAAAATAGACGATATGCAGCTTTAAACAAGACTTAACTGAAGGTTTATCAGGATTGTGATCTTTAAAAAAACGAATCATTTATTTTGTGTGATACATGTGTATATATACATGTTCTTTTAGTTCTTTTTAATTACTTTCAACTTTTCTCTCAAAAATACGAGTTCAAAAGCATTATAATTCAAATATATCATACATTTTATGAAAGATTCAATCATTTCAGAGACTGCACCTCTTTTTTAGGCAGATTTTCATTTAAAGGTTTGTGCACAAGAGAAATATCGCTGTTATTTCTCTACACAAGAAATGAAGTTCTGAAACTTCATTTCATGGTATTCTTTATTTTCAACATAATTTTTACCTCGCGCTTCAATCTGCACGTTAATGACGAAACTTATTCTACTTTAAAGTCCCAAAATAGCAATATTAATTAAACATTTAGAGCTTTTTATTGAAGATTCATTCACTTCCCTTACGACAACACATTTTTTTCCAAGTTCAGCTGCACATTGATCACATTTTTATGCACTTTTAAAGGCTTTATAGGAACTTTGTAAATCTGAGGACGAGCGTTAAAAAGGCATTGTGGGAAGATTTTGGTGTGACCGTCATTATTCTGACCTGCAAACTCTATTTCTTGTCTGGTACAATATGATTATATAAGCATGTATATCCTTGTGAATGAAGTTCATGACAAAATATTCTTTAATTTTCTCCTTTATTTCAGCCTCATGGTTCACTTTAATACCAACGTGGTTTCATTAGCGTACTTATCACCAGAACTTTACAGCCGATATTCATTCATGTGAGTTACTGCGCTTCTTTTCTTTTTTTACAAAGTGAAGTATTGATCATATTTTTATGTACTTTTAAAGAGCTTATAGAAACTGTGTACATCTGTGGAGCAGATAAAACAACAATTAAGAGGAGCATTAAAAATGACCATAAAACCCAGTCTAGACCCCTTATGGCTGACATGGGACATTCCTGGATGAAGCATAGTTTAATGGTAATAATATTTTTGATTTAATCTTGTGATTTTATTTAAGTAGTCTGGCTGAAACGCTGCGCTGCATAGAAATAGCAACAAACCCGGAGAAAATAAAGTAATTAGAGGCCTAATAAAAGGTCCTGATGGCTCATGAGGGAGACTCGGGCGCGGTCACTTACCTCCATGTTCGAAGATCACTTCTCTTTTTTTTATCTGTCACACTTTATGAGCCCTGAACCGTGAGAGAATTTGCCTAAAATAATCCCCAGCGCTGATATTTTGCATGAAATTGAACCAAATCACCTGACAAGCTCTTCAGGTGTGACGGCTGTTCAAGCTGCTGGGAGAGTTTTCATGACAGAAAACGACGGATCAATATTCCCTCAGTTGGACTTTTTTCTGCACTTTGAGGGATTTAGAGCTTCTTTACTCAACAATTTTAAGTGAAAACACAAAACACACGTAGTAGTTCTGCTCATGTTCAGGAGATGGACAAGAATCAATCAATCAATCAACTTTATTTGTGAAGCACTTTTTTATACAATTAATGCAACACAAAGTGTTTAACATGATTTAAAAACACTGCAAAGATACAATAGATGTTTAAGAAACATGAACACACACACACACACACACACACACACACACACACACACACACACACACACACACACACACACACACACACACACACACACACACACACACACACACACACACACACACACACACACACAACACACACACACACACATATATACACACACACACACAAACACACACACACACACACGCATACACACACACACACACACACACATTTATACACACACACACACACACACACACACACACACACACACACACACACACACACACACACACACACATATATATATACACACACACACACACACACATTTATACACACACACATTTATACACACACACACACACACACACACACACACATTTATACACACACACACACACACACACACACACACACACACACACACACACACACACACACACACACACACACACACACACACACACACATATATATATATATCTGTTAAAAGGCTGATTAAAAAGGTGAGTTTTTAACCTTTTTTAAAAACCTCAGCGGTCTGCAGCCCTGAGGCGCCCCGGCAGGCTGTTCCACAAACCTCTTTAATAAGAACAATGTTTCCTCCAGAATGTCGTGACTCCCAGTTATTTCCAGTTATATTCTCCTGGACTTGGTAGTTTTATACTTGACAGTGACCATAATAACAAAATATAGAAAGGGAAATCTAGAAAATTAAAGTATACTACTTTTAGTATAAAGGCACAAACTGGAGGAATGAGAGGTTCGGGTCAGCAACTTAAAACAATCAGCCACATTTTCAATGTTTAAAAGAAAACTGATGAATCAACTTCTGCAGAATTCTGCATGTATTTTACTCTCTGTGTTAAACTGCTTCCTCTCTGAACATGGGCCAGTATAAATATTACATGCTGGTAAATGTAGAGTCATTTATTGTTTTGTATTTTGTTTAGGACCCCACTTGTAGGGAAATGTTTATTTATATATATATATATATACTGTATATATATGTATATATAAATAAACATGTATTATACATATATATATACAGTATATATATATATATATATATATATATATATATATATATATATATATATATATATATATATATATATATATATATATACTGTATATATATATATATACTGTATATATATATATGCACAAAAAAGACACTGCTAAAGGACGTCTTTATGGCTGCGTGGAAGGACTTCAAGAGTTGATTGGAAGGAAGGTGATGAGAAACACACTCACTCACACACACACACACACACACACACACACACACACACACACACACACACACACACACACACACACACACACACACACACACACACACACACACACACACACACACTTTCCTTAAGGGAGAAAGGTCAGTATCCAGAGGAGGAAATGGTGAGCCATTGTTATGATTGATCACACAGCAAGGTCCAGGGAGGACGCAGTGTCACTTTCATTGTCAAACTCATTATACCACAGAAGAAGATCCACCCCCGCCGCCCATGTCCCCCCCCCCCCCCCCCAGCAGTAATGTGAAGACACCCTTCCAAAGCGCTCGCTGACGAGACGGGCACGTCAAAGAGAGAGGAATATGCTGAATACACAGAATGCTTTCACTCCATAGTGAGGAGGGAGAAAAATGCATAATTCTGCAACAAAAAATAAAAAATAGGGAGAAAAAGGATTTTAAAGTAGCAGTGCGGCACTCGGAGTGTTTGCACGAGTAAAAGTCGGCTTATACCATCAACAAAGAGGAGAAGAGCCAAATCAATTAAAATACAACAAATTTGAAGTCCTGTAGCCGACGACGGCTCGCAAAAGGTTTAGAAGGATATTCTGGTCCTGATTAAAAATGAATGGTATCAGAATACATAAAGCTTTCTGGCCCGGCGCCCAGAGCAAAGCATCCTGAAGCTGTGGTCACTTCAGAAGGGGGGGGGGGGGGGGGGATTAGATATCCCGGCTATGAAGGGACGCTCAAGTAACAGACTCGTCTCAGTTCAATTCATCTAATCACCAATGCAAACCGAAGCACTTTGCAGATATGGATCTGAGGCCAACGATTGATATTGTATACCGTGTAAACCGATTCATGCTGAAAGAAAGAAAAACACGTTCTCTTGTAAAAGAGGGGCTCGGAGCAACACAACACAACCCAACACCAACAAACACACCATGAAACACAATCCTTAATTCAGATGACAAAATCTCATTTTCCTTCAAAATGCTCCTCAGTGTCACCGCCTGGCTCTGGCTCAGGTACGACTGTGGTTGGCTGAATGGAATTACCCACGGAGGAGAACGGAGCCATCGTGGGTTTTATTTACTCTTTTCATCTTGCTTTACATTGGCCATCTGTGATTTGAGAATATCTAATGGGATTATGGTGAATTGTACCATCCTGGCTGTAATCTAGACTGTATTCCTGGTAAGATGTAAATCATGTGGACGGCAGATCGTTTGTTTTATTCAAAGATCGACAGAATTTACATGCAGTTGATGTGAAACTGAGAAAAAAGAAAGAAAAACAAAGAATAAGCTGATGTGTTGATATAAAGGGTCATAAAAAGGCAATGAGTTCTAACGTCCAGATGCTCCTTGTTTTGGGCCGTTGTGCCTCGGTGGTATTGATCCTGCCTCAAGGCTTCCAGGAGAGGTGAGGCTGCTCTCTGCCAAGAGTAGAGGTCACTCAGACAAATTGGCCAGGTTGGCTTTTAGCAGCTCCAGGGTCAAAGCCCATTCATCTTATTAGAGCGATGCATCCTTTTAGAGGCCTCAGCAGCCGGATTAGACAACAGAACAGCACCGGGGCATTAGATGACGGACCGTTGGGCAGATAGGTTACAGCAGCTTTTACCTATTGTCTCTTCCTGCGTCACCCAAAGCAGAGTTTTGTTTCTGTAGGATTCCTATTGCCTTTCTCATGGATTCACACTCATCGTGCCCAGAGGCCAACATAGAGCTGCTTCTGAAATGATAAGACTTAATCTTTACATAGCACAGCTTGTATACATTTATAGACTGAGTCCACGTACATACTGTACCTGAGAGTATATTACTGAATATACATCCCTTCAAGGTTATATTTAAATATAAACTCTGGCTTAAAGCTGAATTTATTCTCAAAATATGAACATTTTATGCTTTGAATTAGAAGTTTGTGTCAGTATGCATCAGTATTTCCAAATTGTTTTGTAAAAAAAATCATTTTATAGTTTATTTATATTTTTTACAAAACAAAATGAATTTTATTGTCATATAATAATCAGAAGAAGGAATTTGTTTTGGGGTTTATGGACATAATTAAGTAAAAACAAGTGTAGAAGAAGGCACTTACATATAATCACATAACTTTTACATTTATTAACATAAGCAAAGAAATGTACTCATTCTAAAGCTTTTTATGCTTAAAAGGAACAAACTAACAGTTATTATCAGTATAGATCAATATTTTCTTATTATTTTAATTATTTGGTGAAATAATGTTTGTATTCTGTATATACATTTTTAGGGTTACAGATGATGTAAAAAACAGCAGATGTGATTATTTCAGATGTTACAGATGATTTTTAATAAAATAACAAGAAGTTATAGTCTGAAATGTTCACGTCTCAAATTCGAACTCTCAGTATAGAAAGTTTTTCTTATTAAATCTTACCAAGACAATATTTATATGTCACATAAACTTCACACTATCGGTTTAGAAAAATTGTAATTTAATCTGATATATTATATAAATACATACATAAATACTTTTACCTTAAAGCTGATGATTATAAAAATAACAAGCGCTAAATGTCAGAACAGCGTCTTTATGTCTTCAGGTTAGTAAAGATTCATGTTTTTCTTTCTTCTTTGTTTTTAAATGACGGCAGGTTATTCTGTTTAGTGTCAATGAAAAACGTGAAACAAACCAAGATATTGATGTTAGAGTCAGATTAAAGAAAGAATCAACACATGTGGCCATTTTGAAATGCTCCGGCTGATTAATGACACGAGGTTTATCAGGTAGTTATTTTACAAATGTAATAAAATAACATTGATGACGTCTCATAAACGAATCAGTTCAAATCCACAAATATCTTGACTTTTTGATTCTGTCATGTTTGTGGTCAGATCAGTGTCTCCCGTTGGTTCTGTTCAGATCATGGAAGCTATTCTCTTCCCAAACTTCTCCATCCAAAGCGTGTTGGACTGGGCAGAGTTTGATCTAATGCCTTGCTCATCTCCTCGGTAGAAAGTGATCAGACAGGCCAGCTGGGCCAACACCAGCCCGCCGTCTCAGGGTTTGCTTATGTCATGTTGCACCATATCTGGACTCGCCATCTCTGGATCTGTCACCATTTGGAGCTGCAAATGTGCAAAGATGCCCAGTGCAGATTGAAGACAAGTTAAAGGACCTTGTGATGCGACGCCACTCTGATTCTCTTTGCTTTAACAAAAAACACAAAACAAGCTGGTTTTAACACACACACACACACACACACACACACACACACACACACACACACACACACACACACACATGGTTGGATGTTGTAAAGAAGAAGAAGAAGAAGAGGGGATCTGTGGTGTCCTAAGTTGTCAGAATAGAAATATTGACATGTGTTGACCGCGGTGCCACCCCGAATATAAACACTACAAAACCAAGTGTGAGTCTCTCAATCACGACTGCAGCGTCGCCTTTATGTCTGCTAGATTTAATCCATCATTGAAGAAACCCCAACGTGGTGTCAAGATGACACACACAGCCCTCCAGTAATTGGACGTCTCTCCCTCCCCTGCCGTCCCCCTGCCGTCCCCCTCCCGTCCCCCTCGCCTCCCCCCTCCCGTCCCCCCCGCCTCCCCCCTGCTCCTCACCCATTGTGGAGAGAAAAATGTGTTGGCTCTAATTTAAACTCAGCTTCTGACGCTTCTTCGCTGCACTTACCGAAGCCACTACATTACATTGACATTTGTCATTATAATGGCGCTGCTCTGAAAAGCCCCTTTCTCGCTTCTTCTTCTTCTAAAGATGCGGCGGCGAGGGGGTAATTTAAGATTAATTATAGAATAGCTATGATTTGAGGTGATTTTCGGCGCGCGGGGGGGGATTGGCAAAACTATTCTTTCACTTCAAGTGTAGTTTTCCAGGAGGACAGAGAGACGGGCTCGTCTCTGAAGCCTCGTGTCTTCACTCCTAAAGATTCCTCCTAATGGTCCAAAGCACCTGTTTACTGGCCGCCCCTGACCTTCTTCTCCACTGCGCCTTTTCTTTTCTCTGCACCGAAGCGGCTTGTTTTCAGATCAGTGGAAGAGGCGCTGAGGGACGGCCGGGCTTCACCAGAACTGTCTGGGAGTTTTGCTCTTGAAAGACGTATGAGGATGACATTTGGGACTTCATTAAAACAACTTGAGAGAAGATTTTTCTTCCACCCTCCGCTGCATGACACAATATATTTACCATGGCAAAAGAATATTACTCACAAATAATCCACTGTCACAGTGTGCCTGGTTGCCGAAGCCATTTTTTGCATCTTAGATAAAGTGGCGGTTGTGTGAGTGATGACGGGCTCCGGAACGTATTAAATCATGGTGTCGCTCCGTCACGTTTCCACCCGACGCGCCACTCTTTGTCATTTGCCTTCTAAGTGATGTTGCGCCGTTAGATTACTTGCTTTGATAATGACTTTGAGGAATTCAACGAGGGCCTCGGTGGTCAGGACCAAACACACAAGTAAAGTTCAAACAGGAGGTCATTTGTCTCCTTCGGTTCTATGTGAGGCCATTTGGCCTAAAAAAAATCTAATCCAGGATTTTCTTTAAAGAAAAATTCAAGTTTCGATTCTATTTACATTTTTTTTTCTCAATGCACTTAAAATATGACTGCAGGTATATTAGTCAAAAGTGCAACTTCATTGCTGTGATTGTTCTCAGAGTTAAAATTGAATTTGCAAAATAAAAACAATTTTTCCCTTCAAATCTGATAAATGGATTAAATTGATTTCTTTACAGCCCTACTTCTCTGTAAAGGTTTATTTAGGGGGGTCAGCCGGCTCTGCAGTTAATCTAAAAACTAGTCCT
Source organism: Lipophrys pholis (assembly GCF_963383615.2). Lineage (NCBI taxonomy): Eukaryota > Metazoa > Chordata > Actinopteri > Blenniiformes > Blenniidae > Lipophrys > Lipophrys pholis. The sequence continues at coordinate 34,422,032 of NC_137629.1, read as the reverse complement.
GCTGGAACACAGAGCTCAATCCCACTTCCTGTGGCCCGGATGAAAACAAACAGCACAGATATGTTTTCTTCATATCACATCCAGGACACTTTCATAACTGACACTGCAGACGCAAAAGGTCAGGGGTCAAATTCCTTCTTCACTTCATGAGTTCAACATGATATTATTGGTTCTGTTGCAGAATTCAATATGGAGTCAAAGCGTTTGGTGTTCATTAGGATGTTTTTTAGTTTCACGAGCTTCACGCCGCCAATACAAGGGTGATGCGTTCAGGCGCATCACGTAACTCAGAACTTTGCTGGGTGAGGCTTATATTCAGGTGTGCTCAATAGTATGGAAATTCTAATAGAAGTATTTTCTTTTTTCTTCTCTTCAGGCGAGTAGTTTGGTTTTTTTTCAACCTCATTTTTTGACATGTTTCTACTGGATCCTCTCGTCTTTGTCAGAAGTCTCCCCCGGTTGTGGATTCTACGTCTTTAAATCAGGAAAGAAGAGGTTTTTTTTAACACGAGCGGAAAAGAAAAAACAACAAAATACTGACGGCTTAATTAAGCTAATTTATCGATAATATGGATATGTTATATCTTCTATGTCTGTTATGTTCAGAAAGACACTAGATGGATTAGGACATTTGGGCTGCTTTGCTGACTCCAGACTTTATCTGCATTAAATCCACCAGAACTTCTATAGTGAGCTGTTCATTTCATGTTACGCCATTCGTCTTTTTTCTTTACCACAGGACTCAGCTCGGGCTCTCGGTGCGCCAGCCAACACACACACATTCACTCCCACCGGCAATTTTGAGCCACTAATTAACCTTGAATGGCTCTTTTGGAACTGCGGGTGGAAACAAGACAACCAGGAGAGGAATCCTCGCAGCCACAGGGAGAACATGCAGAGAGAAAAGCCACTGAGCCCCAGAATAGAGTTTTCTTTTATTTACACAACGAGTGCTAAACACTTAGTCCTGGATATGTTCCATTTGATTAGCTTAGCTTTGTATTGGTCCAGATGAAGGCTGGTGCTGGATGGCCTCTCTTTTAGGGAGCTTGTACACAATGCAGTAACTTTTAGTCTTTATAATGAGTTTATTTCCATTTGAACCTCTTCCTGTCTTCCTGCATACGTTCTCTTGCTGTGTGTTGATCGTGCTCATTAACAAGCATAATTCACAGTTACAGCAATGATCTGTCACTAAGGCGACACTACTGGGAACAAAAAACTCAACCGGATGAGTAAAGAAGAGAGTATTTCAGGTCTGGATTTCACACCTTCAGTCTTTGTGTGCAACATCAAAAAGTGCTGGTGGGACATGTGTCTCGTCTTGTGTGCTCGCTTTCCCCCTGCCTTCAGTCTTAAAGGCAGAACCAAATGAAAGTACAATATTAGCTCGGAAATTAGACATTACGCTCATCCCTCCTGCACGACAGCTCGTCTTGTGTGTGTGGGTGAAGAGCTCTTCGATTAACTAGTAGAAGTACTTTGACTCTCCATTATAGCTCACAGACAACCTCCCATTTCTCCACTGGCTGCCTACCAGGGTGGCTATATTCTCTCCATCATTCCGTCTGTAGATGTTAGTGTTTTATGCAGCAGGTGCGGCCTGACACCTGAATGAATAATGTGTCTGGTAAAGAGGAAACTCAGTCAGGGGAAGCCCGTTCCCTGGACTCTCCATTAATATCACAGTCCAGTCTTTTGGGGGGGTACTGCTGACATTTTGCTCTCTGTGTAATAGAGACCTAACCTTTAAGCACTGGAAGGAAGAAGTCATTTTTCATAATCCCACTGTCCATTTTGGAGTATTCCCCAACTAATGCCTTCTCTGCATCTGTCCTCATTTTTCTACCAATTGTTTCTTACTTTTTCTTATTTCCCTTTTAGAAGTGTGCAGCAGTCATCGTTTGTTTCCAGGCCACAGGTGAATGAAATGAAACTTCCTTGACGTCTCACTTCTCGCCCCCCCCCCCCCCCCCCCCCCCAAAACAAATCCAGCGTCTGTTGCAGAATTCTGTGTGATTTACAGTGGTGTGGTGCCGCGGTTGATGACTTGGATGGATGATCAGAGTGCACATTCTGTTGTGCCCAAGTCTGCCTTAATGCCTCAAATCCAGACTCAAGTGTTAAGCCACCATAAGAAAAAGTGTCAGGTCCCCCGTGTCCTTCTGGAAGCTGAGTGGGCTGAAGGAAAGTCATTGTTTCAGCAGCCCGTAATGATGATTAGCCACAATCTGGGAGATCGACTACACATCGGTCAAATGCTCCGACATCCTCAAAGGGAGAGATGGCCCCGCGGCCCAGCCTGGCATACTGAGCAGATTGATTGTGTTTCCTGCAGAGATTCAGGGGGATCTTTGATGTGTGCATTGAAATAATGTGGAGCTCCTCTGAGCTCGTGGAGCTTCAGCTGTCTTGATGCACGCTGGTTCTTTTAATCTGCACTGTAAACCCCAATGTTCCAAATAAGATCAGAATCCATTCAGTAATGCAAACGTGAATTGATAAATCATTTCTACTTACCGAAACCTTTTGGATTTGTTTTTAAACATTTTTCATTTTTCTTACGTTTTGAGAAGATATAACTAAACATTTGTAGTTTAATTGAACTATTGTGTGGATTAAATAATCTGCTATCGAAAGTATAATTTCACTGTTTCGTCCTGCTCAAGATGCTAAACTATACAAAACATAGTTTTTAGTCTATAAAATCCCCTGGAATTAAAATTGTATGCGGCTCTTCATTATTATTAAATTTCAGCCGACTTCCTGTAAATACAGAACCTTTATAAACAATTCAGCCTTTTTTTAGATTGACAGCCTCCTAGTGATAAAGATAATTGTACTTATAAAAAGCTAGTGAATAGAGAGCACTTATTAAAACTCTTTTATTAACATGCTTGTAAATAAAAGATGCTTTTGGAAAATAAAGGTGTTTTTGCCGCTGGTTTACTTGAACTGACAGTCTTAGTTTAGGAAAGACAAAAAGTATATCAGGTATATTTTCCAACAGCACATCAGTCCATCTTTCAAAGTAGTTTAGAATTCTTTGTAAGAAACCTCAAAAAAGACTGTGTGCTTTTTAAATCATTAATAACTATGATCATATCTAAACATTTCTAAATATTAACAAACCTGGACACATTTGATTCTGACCATATTTCTCTTTGTGTGTGTTTATAAATAACTATAATGTAGAAAGTTGAACCTGACCTGCCGTTAATAATCAGAGACTCACCGCTCGGCACCAGAACAAACCAGAACGGACCGACTCAGCCAATCACACAGCAGCTCTGCCCATTTCAAAGTCGCCCCAAGTCAAATGATGCTGATTGGTTTCACTGTAAGCCCCGCCTCCGCAGGGCGGTTGTCTGCAGCGCCCCCTGCTGCTCACACACACACTCGAGAGAAATCAAGAAATCCTCTTTTATTTAAGATTATTATTATTTTTAGAAAATGAAGCAAATATAGTTCAGGGCCCCTTTTTAGTTTGTGGGCATAAACATAGATGGACAGGTTTACAGTTTGTTAATATATTTTATTTCGTCTCCTTCCTCCCACCAGGGCCGGCCGCCACTGATTAGGACCCGAATTAGTCCTTTCCTATTACTTTAACCGACACGTCTGACTTATTGTGGTTTACTGTGAGACTACCTCTCTATTGCTTTAGTCTTTTGAAAGTTGCTGGACAAGTTCGCTCTAAAAATACTACAAGAGCACTGGAATGTCACCGTAATATCAGTATTAATATTAAAAGCTGCTTGTTTGTGCTGTGAGGTTTCAGACGGCGGCGGCCCTCCCTGTAACGTAACACAAATCTGGCTGACAGTGTTGTGTAAGAGGGCACAGAGACAGCCACCGCCTCAAAATAATAAACAATTTATAAAGAGAAGCTAAAGGAGCTCGGGAGCTTGCAGCCACCGCTCAATATTATAACGCTGCTCGTGGGTAAATTTTAGTCTGCATTTTTTTTTATTTTCCCTACATGTGATCGTAATGTGGTAATTGGATAGCTCATTTATTTCACTTAGGTCTAAGTGGAGGTCTCCACGCTGAAATTAATTTTGCATGGAAAACCTACCTTTGACATGATTGATGATTCACACAAAGGTTTCAGGTGTATTTTAGAGCGAGCTCATGGCCCTTTAATACCTCTCCTTTCAGCAGATGCATTGTGCAGCGCATGATTTGTGTCATTAACAGGCAGAACTGCGAGTGACCCGGCGGCGCCCACTGGCACAACGCGTGCTTCTTCATTTATTCCGACTTTACTGGAAAGAGCCTTTTATTATAGAAACAATGATAGAATCCAGTAAATCAGGGAAAAGTATAGGGTGTAGTGTTGCCATCAATAATAGATTGGAAACAAGTCGGCGCTGATGGAACCTGAGGCCTTCCCTTTGCGGAGGTCTTAGTGCCGTAGCGATGCGTGTGAATAATGCATGGTCCCAGATAGACTCCCTCTCCAGCCCTTCCACTCACCGCCTCCCCGCTCGCAGGCTGGTGCGGCACTTTTTCCCCAGCAGTGATTGGCTGTGCCTGGAGGGCAGCGGAGGAGATGGGAAATCACCTGCCCCATTTAGCCCTGCTGTGCCTGCCGCCCGGACGCCCCACTGTTCAGACCTTTGTGTCGGCGCCTGGCTCTCCACATTAGGACCTCTGGTTAACTGTAGTCGGCGCGGCGGCGGCACTGAGCTGTCATTTGGATTCTTATTATCGCCCCAGACTTTTTTTTTTGAAGGTAAATCTACTGCACAGCCGCACTCAAGGTTCCTTTTTTAATCCTATTTTTTCACTTTTCTTTTCAGTGTGATTGGCAGTAATGCAGTGTTGCACTCCTGCCACAATCATAGTTGTTGCCTCTGCTTCTTGCTTGATGCCCCCCCCCCCCCCAAACCCACTCCCCTTTCACTGTCTTTTTAAAAACTTTTTTCTTTTTTCTCCCCCTCCTTCGTGAGTTTTTCTTTCACACGCTGACGTATGGCGCTGGTGTGGGAAGCATCCGCCACATTCTCAATGATCCAGCCTTGAGAAGCGAGGGGGCTCTCGGCGTCTTCTCACCCAGGGGTCTCGGTGGGGAGTCCGCCGAGGCTGGGCACCCTGTCCGGCCCCCCCATGGAGCGAGAGCCAGGCCACGGCACCACATAATCCATATTCTAAAGGCCAGCTGGACTGAAACCATGGTGCACAAGGAGAGCAAAGAGACCTGCCGCCCCCCGCCCACGTCCCCACTCCCCACTAACTGAGTACCTCAGACAGCTTTGGCATGTCAAAATTGAAAGTGGGCTGAATAGCCCCCATTTAGCCGCAGCTCTTTGCTGAAAACAAGACTCCGTTTTCCCTCCTTTGCTGAGGAATTAAGCATATTATGTGAAGAGAATCCTGGCCTGTTTCCCATATTGTTTACTGGGGGGAAATTCACTGCAGCATCTTTTGCCAGTTGCTGGTACCATTTTTTATTTTTGTCCCCCCCCCCCCCCCCCCCCCCCCTTCTCCTCTCGCCCTCTTTGTTTGCACATGGCGCTGTGGTGAAAATGAGCGACTTGGCTGTAGGTGGGTTTAGCATCCAGGGGCTTTTGGGGGTAAACCTGCCTTGACAGCAGATGGATGAATGTCGACGGGTGACTGGCAGGTTGATATTTATTCTTTGGACGAACTGAGCCTAAGCCCACCGTCTCTTCAGTTGCCCCAATTACTGCGCTCCTGACCGACACACTTACACTGTACGCCGCTCTGCTCACTCTAAACAACCACACAGAACACGCACAGATAATCCAAGTCTGGCAAATTAAGATTTAAGGAGGTTCAGATGGAGAAAATAAATTCTGCAGCACCACTATGTTTCTGTAACAATATATTCACAATTATTTTAAATGTATTGTAGCAACAGCTGCTCATATTAAACATATAAAGATATAATTCAGTGTATTTATTATTACTATTGTCTTGAAGTCCACATGAAAAAAATATGAATTATTAAGTTGCTCCAGCTACCAACACTGCTATCACTACTAATTGTAATGATAATTGTAGAAATAGACTTGAAAATATAAAAAGACTATTTTTGTTTTTTCATGTGTACAAATGAACCAACTGAACATGTTAATTCGTTATCAGGCAATTTACCATATCTTGTTACATATGGCAGAAAATACCCCAGATGAAAGCTTATGGATTGTGCAAATTACATAGTAGTTTGAATTATACAGAGATTAGAAATGTATTTAAATGAGCGGCCGATAAAGGGTTAAATTACTCAACAGATCTTCTTTCATAGGCTCTCTTCTCTTTTTCTGTATTTACTTTCTCTTTCACTGTCACGGTCGATGCAGTTTTCACTTGAAATGCAGGTTTTTATTATTCGGTTAATGCCCCGCCCTCCTCAGGCTGTGATTGGCTGACACTCAAACCTTTGACTATCTCCGTCCTCATGCCTAAACTAAGTCTTCTGACCAATCAGAGATGAGGAGGATGTCTGTTTCCATTAGTAACGGTGTAAAATGTACCAAGATGGCAGAATAAATTCAATGATATGTTGGTTCTGGCGCCGTTGTATTGGAATTTCTGGATTTCTGATGTTTAAAAAAAAACTCCAGTGTTGAAATGTGATAAATGAACTACTGCTATGAAAGAGGCATTACCTACCCATGCCAGTGGGGTTTTAATACCACCACCTCCCTGTGGGAATCATAATGAGGCCGTTTGTTATTCCCCAAAAGAATTGAAATGGACATAATGTCCACAGCGTCTCTCAGTGACTTAATGTGGAAATGCTCCCATCCTAAAATAGCCGGGTCCTCCACCGGGCCGCTCAGACCTTTTTCCTTCAGGATGGGTGAAGACTGTAATCATGCGGCCACTCGACGTGTATTTCACTCAGAACTGGTGAAAGTGATGCGCTCCAAACATGTTTCCCTCCACTCCAGCCCGCAGGCGTGACCGAGCGCTTTGAATCCACGTGTGGCTGCGGCGGGGAAATGTCAGCGACGCTCTGCCTTGTTCTCCTTCCCAGAGGCGGCACTTTTCATGTCCACCTTCAGAGGAGGCTTATCGCCGCTCTGCTGTCTTAGTTGTTAGTCATTAATGAAAGTCAAATATATATATATATATATTTATATATAGACTGCTGCGCCCACGCGATAATCCAGAAAAAAAAAATGCCCAGTTGATTAGGCAATAAGATATAATGCGGCACTGTGTCTCGGCAAGTCCAGAAATTGTTATTCCACACCAGGTTCCACTAATGCACTTTATATATACATGTAAACACTTCTAATTGAGCTGTAGTTTAATATGGACTGAAACAGTAAACGGCTGTTTTAGGGTGGAAATGAAACACAATTGAACCTCAATTCAACCGCAGTGTATTATTATGTGAGATGATTATTCTCCTCTTCATCTGGACTCTTGTGGAACATGGAATACATTCTAATCCACCGTGCCGTACACTGGTAATCCAGCTCTTACAGGCTTGCTGACGGAGCACGAGGTCGACGTTATTTAACGTTTCAATCGGGGGAAACGCGAAGTTTCAATTTCCCGGCGAGCGTATCTGTGAACACAATCAGCCCGGAGAGCCGGCCACCTATTGATCCAAGAGCACGGTAATCACCCCGGCATTTCATACATAAAGTTCTTGTCACGTTGATCGCCCCATGAAAACGTCTTTTCTCCACGATTAGTGTCTCAACTGAACCACAATCCTGTTTCAAGTAGAAACGTGGAGTTTAACAGGAAATACAAGATTCTGTGTTTTTCTGAGGAAACATAATAGATAAATCGTTGCTTCTTTAAATCTCATGACACTGCAGGTAATCAGGCAGGAAGCTCAGGCAGCCTAATTCAGTCGATTATTGAGGATTTGATGTCAATATTTTGTAGATTTCCAAGTAGATTTTAGTAATAAGAAAGTGAAAAGCTACTTTAAAACTGTCTAGACAATTTTCTGACTCACCAATAGAGGGCAGAGTTTGACAAAACGAGCAAAGCTGGAATATAAATCTTTTTTTTACCCTAAACCCGAATAAAAACAATTAAAAATCATAGGAGAGACTGCAGATCAGTTTGGATTTGTTTTGCTTTACATGGATGAGTTTAGGGAAGGTCAATATAGGAGTATCATTTTCTTCAAACCAAGTTTTTTATCTGTTTATTTTAAAGTTTTTATAAATGCACATTGTACAAATAGCAGGTAAAATATTGCAGATATATTCTACTGTTTCCTGCTATTTACATCTCGGATCAAATACAAATCTTTTTATGAAGACAGAGCCTCCTCCACTTCTGGGGATTATTTGAGATAAACTATTTTCCTTTGACTTGAAGTTTCATGATGTTTTATATTAAAAGATTCTGTCAGAAGTAAACAAACAGCAGAGGTCAAGACGATCTGATCGCCGACAGAGGCGGAGCAAATGTGTGGAATCAGTGGATTGTTCTTTGGTATTTCATTAATCTGTGATCAGAATATAAGTGGACCTTTCTGTTGAATCTCTACTGCTTCTGTCTGCAGCAGAGCGAATCGCATCCACAACGCCGCACGTTGGTTAACGAGCTTAAGATGTCATGAAATATTTAATTAATGGGACAGGCCAAAGAAAGAACGTTCATTATGTGTGTCAGCAAAAACAAAGATAAATCACACACTGCGTCGGAGTGATAAATCAAAGTGGTGTCAAAGTGAAGAAGAGCCTTTTAAAAAGTGGCACTTTAAGGTCTGCGTGCAGAAACGCTCCCTCATGAATCCACATGAAGGCTTTATGTCACCGTCCGTCACTTCGCTGCTTCAGGTTGGTTTTTTGGATCGCGTCCCCGATTTGTTTTAATGTTTTAAGAGAAGCAGCCCACCTCTCTCTCCCTCCCTCTCTCGCTCCCTCGCTCCCTCCCTCCCTCTTCTCTTCTCTTCTTTTGAGGGGTAAACACACACGCAAAGCTCCTCAGCCTATCATCTGTGACTGCCGCTATACAGCCAGACAGCGTAACACGATCCATGATAGAGTGGTGCAAATCGCCCAGTGCGTTTCCACGACCATCTCACACACGAGGAGGGGGAGAAGGAGCCCACCAGATAGGTTGAGTTGAAAAAAAAAAGGAAAGAAGAAAGAGAAGGAGGCGGTGGAAAGAGCCGGTGGAGAGTGCGGCAGCAGTGGCGCTGGCAGAACGATGCTGGTGTGACTTTCCGGTCCACCAGGTTTTAACCCTTCTGACATCGCCTGAGTGCCGTCCATGTGTCAGTGTGATGCTGAGCTGGAGCAGAGCGAGGCTCGTGTAGCAGCAGCAGCAGCAGCAGCAGCAGCAGCAGCAGCAGCAGCGCGAAGAAGAAGAGGAAGAGGAGGAGGAGGAGGAGGAGGAGGAGGAGGAGAGCGCCGGCGTTAGTAAATCCAATACAAAAGCAGCATCTCAGCCTAAAGGAAGTGGACCCTGATACTGTAGAGCCTCACTGGGGGGATTGCTGCACACATTCTTCAAGGTAATATATCAACTTCTGGTTAATCCTGCTTTAATAAGCATATCATTTCCATAATTTCACCATTACTGGAATCTTTCAGCAGCGTTTTGGTTTTTTTTGCTGGACATCTGTGCTGACAGATCTGGAGTTGAACATGAATTGCATCTTTCAACAACTTGAATCTGGCAAAGTAATGTTTAATGCATTGCAATGTGTGCAGCAGCAGCAGCAGCAGCAGCAGTAGCAGTAGCAGTAGCAGTAGTAGTAATAGCAGTAGCAGCAGCAGCAGCAGCAGCAGTAGCAGTAGTAGTAATAGCAGTAGCAGCAGCAGCAGCAGCAGCAGTAGCAGTAGTAGTAGCAGTAGTAGTAATAGCAGCAGCAGCAGCAGCAGCAGCAGCAGTAGCAGTAGCAGTAGCAGTAGTAGTAATAGCAGCAGCAGCAGCAGCAGCAGCAGCAGTAGCAGTAGTAGTAATAGCAGTAGCAGCAGCAGCAGCAGCAGCAGTAGCAGTAGTAGTAATAGCAGCAGCAGCAGCAGCAGCAGCAGTAGCAGTAGTAGTAATAGCAGCAGCAGCAGCAGCAGCAGCAGTAGCAGCAGCAGCAGCAGCAGCAGCAGCAGTAGTAGTAATAGCAGCAGCAGCAGTAGCAGCAGCAGCAGCAGCAGTAGCAGTAGTAGTAATAGCAGTAGCAGCAGCAGCAACAGCAGCAGCAGCAGTAGTAGTAATAGCAGTAGCAGTAGCAGTAGTAGTAATAGCAGTAGCAGCAGCAGCAGCAGCAGCAGCAGCAGCAGCAGTAGCAGTAGCAGTAGCAGTAGCAGTCCCTCTCTTTCACTGTGGGCCTTTTTCTTACTGCAGGAATCTACAGTCTATTGTTTTCCTTTCAATCCTCTTGAGGGTCTTCTTCTTCTTCTTCTTCTTCTTCTTCTTCTTCTTCTTCTTCTTCTTCTTCTTCTTCTTCTTCTTCTTCTTCTTCGTCTCCTTATGAGTAGGCGGTGTGTGTGTTGGGTTTAAAAGCAAACTGCAGACAAACATGTGTAAATGTATGAAACGGTGATTAGGATCGATGCCAACAGACTCGCAAACATCTTGATCGAGGAATTCGATCCAAAAGGAAGAATATTCTAGACGTCAGCTGGCTCGAGGTACTTCATGATTTTTTGTGGTGAATTTCACTGCAATGTGGGGAAAATATCTTCAGTACTGCAACTTGATTATGTGGAACAAATCGGGTAAGAGAGAGATTTTAATATTGTATGAAATATAATATTAGAGAGTACAGCCTCAAGCTTTCCAAACTGCATCAAAGTAATGAGATAATATACTTGCATTTTTTTGGGCTCGTGCTCCAAAGCAAACTATTTTTTTCCTCCCAAATTCTTCCCCCGGACTGGATATTGAACATGGCAGCCAGGGAGCGGGATGGCTGAAGCATATGAGGAGGGCAGCCAAGGTGTTGCTGTTTGCTTGTTGATGAATCTTTTGGGGTTGACGTCACGGCCCTGGAGACAGAGACGGATTGAAGTGCTTAGCAGACCAATAGCTACAACGACAGAGAGGAATTGGTGTGTCGCCCGTTGTGGCCAATGTAAGCAGAGCAGATGCATCAACAGAAGAATAAGTCTGAGTGCTGCAAAGGGTCAGGCGGCGGCAGGCCCACATACATTCTGCAGGTGACAGGTAAATACCAGCAGGTAACTGCAATGAGCCTCCCCTCTGCAGGCGAAGCCTCTTCTGAGGTCTCACAGTGAACAAGGTGACTTCTGGGGCAAGGAAGGTACATTTTAGCTTTCTTGGACAAGTGAGGAATTATTGGATGTATATTTATATTGTCCAGTTTAGGCAAGGTTTAGGAAGATGTTTGATCTGGTTTACTTGAGCTTTGGAGGAAGTGAAGGGGCGGGCATCACCCCGGGGAGGTGGGCACCTCGCTGCTCAGCCATCTTCATCTGTGTCAGTGGTAATCGCAGTGGGAAAAGTACTCTGGCAAATGTATAAATGTATCTGCTGATGCGTGCACGTTAGCGGAGAGGTGAAGTTTCAGTGGCAACATTGAGCACATGAGCAATCAGAATGGAAATGATAACCCCGGGATCATAAATCACCCGGGGCTGATGGACTATCAATACTTTGCACAAGCTGGCCTGTGATTCATGGCTTCTCTCGCTGGACGACAGCTGCTCGGCATTAAGAGTGAGGTCCCAGCAATTTTTGTTTTAATTTTCGTATCTCATGTTTCATCAGGCAGCCCTGCCAGTCTCTCTCTCTCTCTCTCTCTCTCTCTCTCTCTCTCTCTCTCTCTCTCTCTCTCTCTCTCTCTCTCTCTCTCTCTCTCTCTCTCTCTCTCTCTCTCTCTCTCTCTCTCTCTCTCTCTCTCTCTCTCTCTCTCTCTCTCTCTCTCTCTCTCTCTCTCTCTCTCTCTCTCTCTCTCTCTCTCTCTCTCTCTCTCTCTCTCTCTCTCTCTCTCTCTCTCTCTCTCTCTCTCTCTCTCTCTCTCTCTCTCTCTCTCTCTCTCTCTCTCTCTCTCTCCACTTTACTGGCAAACACACATCAGGACTTCAGGGCAGAGCGAGAGCCTCAGCCAACAAAGGCTTTTGTGCATTATGATGTGGTTTCTAGATGGACTCTTTCATAATTCATGTAATGAAAGGTTGAACTGTTGTTTAATTTATGTGATAACTGAATGAGGAGTTTGTTCTTGAGTGGAGCTCACTTCTCTAATTTCATGTTTGGTTTAATTGAAGATGGTTTAAAACCACATCAGCGGGGCCAAATGTTGAAACTAAAACGCTGCAAAATCACTCAAAATGCCAAACTGTTTCATCCTGCTATCACATTGTCTTTAGAGGAAACAGACGGATGGCCCGGGCGCCGCTCTGCTCCATTCATGTGTGAAACCTGAGCCAGAAGATTGTAATTTTTATCTGTTTCAGCTGGAAAAGAAGAAAAACAAATGCCAGCAACATGTTTGATTCCTAAAAGTAGTCCATGCATGGATTAGTTCATTAAACCTGGTAAATGATAAGAAGAGCACAAGGCTGACTGCTTCATTCTGCAGCTCGTCTCACAGCAGCACCATCTTTAACATTCACACACATTGAAGAGTTTACCTCCAGGATTCTGAAAGCACTTCTATTCTATTCTATTCTATTCTATTCTATTCTATTCTATTCTATTCTATTCTAGTCTATTCTAGTCTAGTCTAGTCTAGTCTAGTCTAGTCTATTCTATCATTTTACATTGTATTACATTGCTGTACACTACACTACACTACACTACTGTACACTACACTACACTACACTACACTACTGTACACTACACTACTGTACACTACACTACACTACACTACACTACAGTGCAGTGCAGTACACTACACTACTCAGGGATTAATTGAAGAGCATGGACCTCCCTGCAGTCACAAAGCCAACATTATTGTTCATACATTATCTTTGCATTCACATCTAAAATAACCCTAATAAGGTTTTTGGGAAGCATGTGAGTGTGAAATTGTGACGCCATCAGGGAGACAGTGAACCCTTGTCTTTAATTAAAACTCAGTCAAAGAATGTGGAGGGGAAATCAGCACACCTGAAAGCTTCGGCTGCTGTCTGTCAGGGAAAGTTAATTAAAAAAATGAAATAAAACCACAATGGCAGCTTAACTGTTGAATGTAATGGACTGTTTAGAACAATAGAGATATGAAATGTAGATTGAACTCTGTGGACTCCTTTGATAAAAGGAGCAGTGCGTTAACTGTTATTTTTATTAATTAATTACTGTCAGATAGAGCAGCGGTGAATGGTTGTGACAGTCAGACACACTCCATGGAAACACTCGACCTCTCCGTCGTTGGTTTTTGTTCACACTGTCAATGAAATTCAGGCTGAAGGCTGATTCCACATTACAACTCCAAGGTTAGAAATATACAGCGAGCAGCTGCTCCCTGGCTCAAAACACATCTTTATACATAGAAATAAACTGAAATAATAAGTATTCAATCACCGATCCCATTGATTTTGCTTTCAAAGCTCCTGGAGTTGTTGATGTGCGTCTGCCCACAACAGCAACACAAAGCACGGCGTTCAAATGCCATTCGACTGACACACTGACTCAATATGTCTTCTTTTAAATTCTCCTTTTATTGAAGGTGATTCTGGAAAATATCACATTTTGTACTCTGGCATTTGTTCTGTTGTGCATTTTTGCAAAAATAATGATGCAATCATGAAGCAGTATTTCACGTTTATAGTTTCGATTCTGCCTTCCTGTACATTTATAACCTGTATAATGTTTTATGTGGGGATCATTTGCTGAGGCAATATGTGTACATTAGGTTTTTGTTGGAATTTATTGGGGAATAAAAAATGTACTGCGTACTGTCCCCCAAAAAATACAAGCACAACTGCAAAACAAGTTTAAACTGAGAATGTTACTCTGAAAGGTCAGTTGAAGATTTCAGGTCAATTTTAAAAATGCTTTGTCATTAACATACATTTATAACTGTTTATGGTGAAGGGTTTCTTTTAAAGGCAAAATAATGAATGATTATTTGTCACTTATACTTATTATAAAGTACAACAGATGTAAGTGCAGTCTAACTCACATTGGATTTGAAAACCAGATTCTCTGATCTACTTTCCCACAATGCACTGTGTTGTGTACTAAACCTAATCCCACATGTGTCTATTGTCATATTGTAATTCCATATAATGTCACACTTTTCTTATTTCATCACGTTTTCAAGATGCAGACACTAACCTAATAACTTTCCACATCAACTGGGACTACAAAGTGTTTCTCCAAAGCAGAGACAGAAGATGGGATGTGAATATGTACGATATTTAAAGTGTTAAGGCAGAACCTATTTCACACATTCTTCCTGTTGGCCATTCGTTTCTTATTGTTGGCTTGAGAGAAGAAGGAAGAAATAAGAAGTTGCCTTATATGGTCTCTTGTTTTATAAATCAGGGGTGTCAAACAAAACTCACCTTTTCTATCTTTAAAAGATTTACTAGTTTTGAAATGGATTTGTGTTTATACTCCTTAATACTGCTATATGTTCATCGCATGTCATGTGTGTATGTTGCTTTTGGTGAGAGAAGCTCAATCTATTATAATCTGAGCAAAAGGTCTTGTTAAGAAAAGCTTCTCTCGATCTTTAGCACGACTTCCACCAAGTTACAAACTATATTGGATTGATGAAGAACATGTCAAAATCACATAAAGCCGATACTCAGACTGAGCTCATGGTGAAATGTCTCCTTTCCAGGGTTCTGTCAGGGAGGACCTTGGAAATGAGACATTTCCAGGGTTCTGTCAGGGAGGACCTTGGAAATGAGACATTTCCAGGGTTCTGTCAGGGAGGACCTTGGAAATGAGACATTTCCAGGCTTCTGTCAGAGAGGACCTTGGAAATGAGACATTTCCAGGCTTCTGTCAGGGAGGACCTTGGAAATGAGACATTTCCAGGCTTCTGTCAGGGAGGACCTTGGAAATGAGACATTTCCAGGGTTCTGTCAGGGAGGACCTTGGAAATGAGACATTTCCAGGCTTCTGTCAGGGAGAACCTTGGAAATGAGACATTTCCAGGCTTCTGTCAGGGAGGACATATCGGTCACTGAGGTTTGCAAGTCATTGCATTTTTGGTGAAAATGCAATGACTTGCATATTCATTTTTATTTTTTTAGTCGGTCCATCTGTTCTGCTGATGTAGAAAAATAGAAATAAAGCAATATAAAATAAATCACAAAACATAATGCTCTATTCTGTTCTGTTCTATTCTATTGAAATAACATCTAACCACAGTGCATCTTCATCATCCACTGCATCTCTTGCTGTTAATTATCTCAGTTTACTGTATTTTGGGATATTCAGAACAGTCAACACATTTCCTTCCTCTAAATTCTTCAAAATAGAAAAACCCTGGTGTTGTTTGTCTTTAAAATGTTGTAGTTTTGCTCAGTTAAACCGGCAGATGGTTAAAAACCCACTCAGCTTTGGATGCGAAAAAAAGAAGAAGAAGTGTTTGTGATTTGTTATTCATCTTAGTGTACGACTTCTAAATTTAGAGTATTTTGGGCTGCGTCCAGTCTTATTACATAGAAGAGTGGTGAGATTATTAAAACTTAGTTCTCAATCCAGGATATTTCGTGTTTGATGTGCGTCTCTCGATGTTTCTGTGTTTGCTGCTTCCGAGCTTCTCAGAACAGACGATGGTGAACGAGGAACCTCCTGCCAGGACTCATCCCATAATGCTCATCGTCTCCGGGACGGGCCGAGCTGCGTTGCTCAGCTGTGTACTGAGGACATTTACGGGTGTCATTATCCAAACACGATGGCAGTGGGTGGCTCCCAGAGCTGGAGGTGAAAAAAGCCATTTAGCAGCTTTCTGATAGCCTCTCCGGCCCTCGCTGTTCTCCCTCTTCCAGGGTCAAAGCTTAGCAGCCATCTAATCTCCCTCAGCCTCGCAGCTTTCATTAGCGCCTCACTTGATCAATCAAAAGCTCCTCCAAGTGCCAAAGTTGGAGGCATTTGGAGATGAGAGGAGGTAATCGTGATACACGCTCAGATCATCATAGCTGTTTACAGGTTCCCCTTCATGTCCGCTTTAATTGACATTTCTATGAATTGTGATCGGCACACACTCGGCGGCGGCTCGCCTGCAGACACACAGCTGAAGACAACAGGGAGGGACGATTTTGATGTTCTTTGTTATATTAGCTTCATGTTATTTTCAGTGAGAGCCTATTTATGATCACAGTGAGATTACGCTGATTCTATTTATTACTGACATTTCCGAAAGCCTCAAAATTAGACACGATGTTGTAAATCTAAAGTTCATCCTCTGTCTCTCTGCTGACGACTGCAGCTCACACTGGGGCGGCGGAGGAGGGAGAAGCTTTCCAAAGCTGCTTCATTTCTCAATTTTTGGGACGATATCATAATTAAAAATGAAAGAAAAAAAGGAAGGTGAGTTATTCTTTATTAGAACATATATCACTGCAAATTCATTTAACCAAATGAGCTTTAGTGAGAAACCCATAAATGTCACATGTATGACATTTAATCTACAGCACATGAGCTTGTTTATAAAACTATCCATCGTCCCAAAACCAGTCTGATCTGTCACCGTGAAATATTTAACGTATTAGAAAGTTTATGACTTGTAGCATGTTTGATGAATATGAAATGAATCTTAGTGCGGCAGGCTGACGAAACCGGGTTCAGGAAATAACATGATCCTCCATCTTTTTATAAAGAATATCAATCATATGAAGTCTTTCTCTCTGGGAACACGTTGTACTGCTGACTCTCCGTTCATACGTCCATCCTGTCTTCCTGGTTGATCTGCAGGTCACCACGCCATCATTTAGAAGAACAAGATAATCACACGTTCTGACCTTTACTCTTACTGACAATTTATAATCGATTATCCCCGAACATGTTTTTTTATGTTTCCTGTGGGAGGAGAGGGAAGTCCCTGGAGGAAAACATTCAAACCCAGGAACTACAAAGTGACAGTAAATGGTTTCGCTCACTGATCTGATGCCTGGAAGTTTAAATATTGTACCAGTGCTGTGCCCAGATGAACTGAGGCAAAGTAAAGCTGCTCATCGTCACCTTCACGTTCGTATTCCAGCAACATTTTGAAAACACTGAAAAGTAGAGCTACACTCGGTAGAGCCCAGTGGAAAGTTCAGTTACAGTCGGATATAAATGTAAATGTTTTATTATTTGAACCTCTGCCATCTCTTAAGATCAGATTTTCGAGCCGTGTGCCGATTGCCCACGCTGCTGTCACATCTGCACACAGTCGCCCCTCGTTTCATCTGTCCTCACTTCCTCCAGGATCAGGGTCCGGGCTGTGAACGGAGACAAAGACGAGCGTTTTGTCCCTCAATAAAGGCCCACTTAGGCAGATCGTTCTCCCCAGACTCATCAGCTTTGCTCTTTTTTTATTGTTTTCTGGCACCACATGAAGGAATTTGTGGAAGAGGGCAAACAGTCCATCTAATTAAGAATACCTTTCATATGCACACGCACCTCTCTCTCCCCTGTAATTTCTCTTTTCACCCTTTCTGCTGCCTCTCTCGCCCCCGCGCACCTCCCTCTCCTTCTGTCTTTTCTCTTTCTTATCATCCATCATAGGAAGCCCAAAGGTGCCCTTCGCAGTTACTGTACCTTTTTTGGTTGGCTCTTGATGCCTTTTGAAATCATTGGCTTACCCACGCTTTTGATGCTGCCTTCAAATGGAAACAAAGCAAAACTTTGAAGTCACGACCTAGATGTGGCCAAGAATGTGGAATCGCTGCTATAACTCAGCGCTCGGCTGAATGTTTTTGGTTTGCCAACAGAAGAGTGCCGCGCGTCATTAACGGTGATTTAAGCGTCTGCATCTCCAACGAGTTCAGATAAGATAAAAGGCTTTAGAGGCATTATACCACAACACGGTAGAATTACATTACAACTATGTAAAAGAGAGGCCGGGTAAAAAAAGAAATCACCAATCAACACAGTGGGAAAACAAAATGCAAACACGTCTCAGTGACAGTGTACCGGAATCAGCGTTATTTGTTTTGAAAAGTGGAGGGAGAGAACGGGTGCTCCGTCTGACTTTGTTCTATTTCTGGGGATGGCTGCCGGAGGATTACTGCAAGTGGCAGAGTATTCATTATTTAGACGGCAGTAGCGGAGTGGAGGAAGGCTGGTTTCATAAACCACTTGTCTATGACATGTGTGCTGCTATACGAGACACAAAAGATGAGAAAAAAAAAGGAAGAAAGGGAGGCAAAGTTTCACTCCCAAAATGTTTTCTCCCACGGAGGACACTCGACACTAACTGGAGCTGATGGGCCAAACTCAGATTGATGGAGTTAATGGATGAAATCGTTAGGAGTTCTCCAGGATTGTTCTCTATATAGGCTGCAGACGTCATGAAGCGTTCATCCGGCTGCTTCATGGTGCATGTCAGACGTGGTATTACAGTTTTAAATACAGCATCCTGGCTGCTTGTTATTGCATTCGGAATGACTTGAGTCGACTATCTGGCTGCATATCTTTGTTGAGCCTGGCTGATTATGAAATAATGACAACTTTGTCTCCCTGCATGCCTCTGTGTATTGCTTCAGAAAGATGACTGAAGATATCAGCAGCGGCATTTTGAAATGGCCTAAGAGAAAGAATGTGAAACTGAAATGAGAAAACTGTGACAGTTATGTGTCGTAAAGCAAAAAAACCTGGCAGCTTTACCCGTGTGGCGGCACACCAGCAAGGCATTTCCTCCCAGAGTAACAGTAGCATCTCTATTGGCTGAAGTGTTTACCCTGACAGTTTTCAGCTTGGACACAGAGAGGGTCCCGCCACTGTGATTAATGCACTGCCATGTCTCCGTGGTGGAGGATGTCTCTCGGCGGTCCCCCTCTCCTTCCCAGTACTCCTCCCTGATATTTCACTAATGTGACTCGACAGTAAAGAGATTGATAGTGATCATTATGTTGCTTTCAAAGAGTAATGTCACTTCCCAGCGTGATCTGGCAAGGCTTCTAATTCGACTGCTGCTGCGGGAAGCGTGCGAGCGCCGCCGCCGCCGCCGCTGCTGCATATTGTCCCTGTACATACAGGCGCCTAACAACTCTGTTATGTTAAACCAGAAGCAGTGACATTCCGGAAACGCCTCCTCCCGCTGCTAACGCCGACTCCCAAAGCCCCGTTTGCATATTGAGCACGGTACAGTAAAGTGCCGCGGGATGTTTCCCTGAAACCGAAGGACTCGACACCACAAGCATTATCATGCTAAACAAGGGAATCAGACTCTTACCTAACACTTTGCAGAATATATTGCCATTTCCCAAGTTCTCCCTTCACAAATGAACGTGCGAGGGTCATTCATTTGTCTCCCTGGTGTGCTCAGTCTTTACAGCTAAGTTGATTTGTTTATCTGGATATGTTTAGCCCCTGGCCCCAATCTTCTAAGAGGAAAAAGAGGTTTAGCATTTAAATTGGTTGATCCACGACAGGTTTGTTAAACCTGTTTTTTAAAGCATTACATTGATGAAAAGCTAATCCCCCGCGGGTGTGCGACCTTATCTGACTAAACACCTGACGAGGAGATCCTATTGTCACTCTGGGAGCACCGAGGCTCCGGGTGAACATGTCTTGCTGTAGTTATTGACCTCTGCCGCTGAATGTTCCTGCAGCCGCAGGCCGGCCCTCTACAGGTATGATTTACAGCCAGAAGTTTGGAGAGCGGAGGCTGTTGTTTCCCGGCGCTGACGCCACAGGATACTTCAAAGTCTTTTCGAGCTCCTCACATCGCGGGAAGTTGTACACCGTTGTTATCTTGTCCGCCGCCGGTTTGCTACTGTGAGTGTCAGTGACTGAAGAGACTGCGCTGGCCTTCCTCAGGTAATCCCAGATTCTCCTGTATGCATTTCTCCTCTGCTTAGACTCACACAGGCTGATCCTCCCGTATCACACTTCCCATTTTATATTTAGCCAGACCAGACATATAGTCAATATTGTCGCCTATGAATATGTAGAAGGAAGGTGGCCTTCACCCCAATGTGGCAGATGTGATTTGTAACTAAATCATAGGGATCACATTATTGACAGTGCCTTGAATAAACATCAGGATGAGGTCAAAATTCATTGTCTTGTGTTATTTGCACAGCATCTGAAAGCAGGTGGAACTTTCAAAGCTAACGGAGCGTATCTCATTTGTGTTGTATAATTACACTATGTGATGAATTTTCATCATTCAATGTTAAACATCTGATATGGGTTCAGCGATGCTTCAGTGTGATGATCAGATTGTTGCCCGGGCCTGCAGACTGGCTGTGAAGTGGCTCTTCTGACCACGTGTGCTGCATGTTAGTGGAGATCTGCCGCTGAACCTTTTCCAAACCACAACAGGCGTCGGCAGCGTCTTCACGCCGTTCCAATTGAATATCGCAACCTGGCTCTCAACTCCACAACGGAAAATCCACAAGCTGACGGAAAAAGGACCTTATCAGGGAAGCGTATGTAAACAGTGACAGTCCATAGTGAATTATGGCTGAAACACGATACTGTGACTACAAGCTTGTGGTGTGAACTATGGACTCGCTGCTGTATCAATATGCCTTTGTGCAGTTCAATCTGGTCAAGTAAAGAATACACTGTGCACTCATTCAATATTCATTCTAGCCAGCAAACTTAACCAGCTGCCGGCTTTATTACACTCCAAACTTATGGTGTCGCCCGGACATATGCTGCTGCTGCCGCCGCCTTCCCTCTCTCGCTCAAATTTCACTTCTCAGCTTCCATTGTCAGTCTCTACTTGGCTTTTTGTGATCTTAATTCTGATGGATGTGTTCCAGTGTGAAATGACTCAGCCGACAGCCAATGTGGACCATCCTTTGCCTCCTACTGCTGCCATTTGGTGAGCGGGAGGCAGAGACATGAGAAAGCTTGTGTGTCAACGACGCACCTCCCTTATCTAATTGGAGGAAAGCAAACATGATTAAGCCCAAACTGAAGGACGATCAGTGTCTTCCAGCCCTGCAGAGACGGTTCAGTCAGGCGTGTTCTCCTGCGAGCGCCGCTGAGAGCAACACCAGCTTCAACTGACTGCTTTTCTTTTCCCCCATCATGACTAATTATAAAGAAGAAGGACTGTGTAGGCTGCTTATTGGGTTTTCTCAATACAACCAATTGATTTGTACTCACATAACAACATTGAGAAGATAAAAAGTAACGGTCAATGTCTCCATGCATACACCTTTGCACACACACACAAAACATCCACAGAATTAAATGTGATTAAATTGTGAAATTAAAACAAATTCTAACGGCCAAATTTTAATTGGAGAGTAAAATAGAATTAATATGAAATAAAAGTGAATTCAGCCAGTGAACCTACTTGTTATTAAGTTATGGGAGGTAATAAAAGAATAGAAAGCTCATTTTCAAGGTTGTAATTTGGTGATAATCTGATGATAATGGGGGTTTTCTGGGAGATGGTAGCAGAACAAACACAATCAAGATTCAAATTTGTAAAATTGCTTGTTTTCCCCTCATTATTAAAAATGCTTTAAAACATCAAAATGTTGACCTTTCAATCCGGGGGAACTGCGCTGAATTTTATTGTCCATTTCGTAAGCATTGAACAAATCTAGGCAGTTCAAGGATAATTAATTCATTTCAGCGCTTCGGAGCTGTATAAATAAGGCTCTGCTTTACTCACTGTTCGGTAATTAAAAAAGAATCAAGTGCACTAGAAGACAAAATATCTTTTTTAAATTTTCCTTTAAACTGGATCTTTTGTCAACAGAGATGAATACCGCTTCAGTCCGTGATCATGAGGCAGAATATCTGATATTCAGGCTGGATTTGAAAGCCCAAGGTGAGGAATAATTCAGCTCCCCAGTCTTTAACATTTCCTCCCTTTCGGGTTGAGTCATGACAGATTCACATCATGTCCCAAACAGCACACAACTAAATCCGACGCCATTCCGATGTAGAAGCATGAGAGAGGTGCTAATTGATGCCTGCTGTGGCATGAAACGCAAATTGCATATTTTACAAGTACAGCAAGCAAACTGGCGACGTGCACAACCCCGCTGAGTCGGATGAAGTGGCTAAATGGAGAAATGTGCACTGAGAGCCATAATGGAGGCCGTCGACACACCAGGGCTACCTGTGCTCTACACACACACACACACACACACACACACACACACACACACACACACACACACACACACACACACACACAGAATACAAATCGTTGCATATGAGTTGTGATTGTTAGAGAGAGAGAGAGAGAGAGAGAGAGAGAGAGAGAGAGAGAGAGATCATTTAATATTAAAACGATTCTCTAAAGCTGCAGATGCATGTTCACTTCCATTATGTGGACCAAAGTTTCCTCCCCAGGTTTATTAGTGTACTATACATTCACTCATCACAGCCATTAAATAGCCATGATTGCATTTGCAGCCATTAGCCTAAATGATATTTTTTGCTCCTAATGCTATTAGCTGCAGTAAAAAATACATTTTGAACATGAAACATTTAGTTGATGTTCTCACGCAGAGTCACAATAAGTCGGCGACTTGTACAGAAAACAATATTTAGAAAGTGAACTGGTGACCTTTATGGGCGGAGGCTTTCTAATACGTAAGGCAGTCAGCTGGAGGAAGCAGCCAGCACTCTGCCCTGCGCCTGAATGATGGGAGTCGTTCGCCCTGCTCTCGTTCATTTTCATAAATATTCAGGATATTTATTGCTTGCTTTTAAAAACACAGCAGCTTTATGACGCCTGGTCCTTGCTGGATGTAAGCAGGCTGAGAAATGCTCGGCCCAACCTTGCCCGTGTCTTTAGTTCTGCTTCTCTGGAGCCCCTTGTAGGAAAGGAAATGGTGACACAGTGTCATCATTAAGACTTATAGTTCCAACAACAAGATAATCTAAAAGCAGGAGTGAACTCAGACAGAAGAGAGAAAACATTTATCCCGGGCGTCTAATTATGTTGAGACCAGAACAGAAATAGAATTTGTACGATTCCTGTTGTAGAAAATAGTCGTCACTAGTACAGATAGTTTTCTCTTTTGCCGGCCTAAAGACTTGCGCCTCGGTTCTGATGCTGCTTTCACACCCGTCGGTTTTAGCTTTTTTGTGAGCAGTGCAGCAGGAAAGCTGTGAACTCAGTGCTGCTCCAGCTGAAATCCAGTGTGGGGTGTGAAAGACACGACAGCAGGCTGAACAGCAACTGCCTCACAAACCGAGCTTCGGCTAAAAAGCCTCCTGTAGTCCGATGAGCTGTGCCAGGAGTGTCAAACAAAACTGACCCGCGAGAAGCTCCGACCCGGCCCGCCAAACCACCGAGCAAACGGTAGAAGTTTCAGACCCGAGCTGCGGTTTCTGCGGCGCTGCTATGAAGGCCAGCGACCTGCCGTCACACCGTGGCCTCAAACATGCTGTCAGGGGGCGTCGGTAAAAACACCCAGCTTATACAAGGTCACTGCATTTTACACTGGGAAGTTTAAAAATGTTGAGATTTTAGTCATTTCCAATCATACTTGTGAGGTTTTGTGAAATTATAGAGATTTTAATCACCGATACTCTGAGTCACAACAAAGAAACACTTTAAAGTTTAAATTTAAAGAGTCATAGTACGACAAACCCACTTCCTGAAGGTTCTCCAGCAGGACTACTCGTCCCCATACCTGGACTGACGTCCCAGAAGTGAAGACAGTCTGTCCTCTCTGTCCCTGGCTTGTTTCAGGTTTTAAAAAGTGTGTTGCTCCAAGCAGCCAATCAGAATCAAACCCTATATAGTGTCATCGGGGGTTTAGCCAATCCCAATCAAGGTAGGCCCTCCCTTTGACTCCTCCACAATTAGGCAGCTCTGCTCTGGCACCACAAGAGGAAGTACTTCCTCCTCTTCCCAAGATGGGCATGTGTGGGCGGAGCCAGTCCAGCTCACACAGACACAGCAGATTCTGAATGTAGCTCCTATGATCCAATATTCAAATGAGGAAAATCAAGGAGGAGCTAGAAACTTAGAATACTGAAGGTTTCTGGACCGACCAGACCAGGAGGAGGAGGAGGAGAACAGGAGGAGGAGGAGAACAGGAGGAGGAGGAGGACAGGAGGAGGAGGTGAAGAGGAGGAGGAACAGGAGAACAGGAGGAGGAGGAGGAGGAGGAGGTGAAGAGGAGGAGGAGGTGACCAGGAGGAGGAGGTGAAGAGGAGGAGGAACAGGAGAACAGGAGGAGGAGGAGGAGGAGGAGGTGAAGAGGAGGAGGAGGTGACCAGGAGGAGGAGGAGGTGAAGAGGAGGAGGAACAGGAGAACAGGTGGAGGAGGAGGAGGAGGAGGTGAAGAGGAGGAGGAGGTGACCAGGAGGAGGAGGAGGAACAGGAGAGCAGGGAGGAGGTGGAGAAGGAGGAGGAGGAGAAGGAGGAGGAGGAGGAGACCAGGAGGAGGAGGAGGAGGAGGTGAAGAGGAGGAGGAGGAGGTGACCAGGAGGAGGAGGTGAACAGGAGGAGGAGGTGAAGAGGAGGAGGAACAGGAGGAGGAGGAGGAGGAGGAGGTGAAGAGGAGGAGGAACAGGAGAACAGGAGGAGGAGGTGAAGAGGAGGAGGAGGTGACCAGGAGGAGGAGGAGGTGAAGAGGAGGAGGAACAGGAGAACAGGAGGAGGTGGAGAAGGAGGAGGAGGAGGAGACCAGGAGGAGGAGGTGACCAGGAGGACAGGAGAAGTTTAATGGATCTTATTTTACTGGAAGATGAATCTGGGCTGAACTAAAATGGGGTTGACCCCCTGCTGCTACCAACATATTCTGAACCGCTACATTTTACAAACTACTTTTTAAAAGTTTTAAGAGTACTTAATGATGCAATTACAATCCTTACAATAGGCACGGCATGGTAAATAGAATTCACATCTTCACTGATTCAAAAGTACCTAAAACTGGATGCAGTACCCGGAATGTTCGTTCACTGCTTCCAGACGAATGTTCTAGAGGTTTCAATACAAGACGTAGAAATTCTGACAAGACGAGCGCAGTTTGTTTGAAATGATCGGTTTTCAGTGAACTTTCTCACCAAGTATTGGACGATCGCTGTGAGCGTGACGCCACCCTCATGTCAGGGTGGGTGAGCTCTTAACTTTTAATCGAGTGCCATCACTGGGCTCACACCGCCTGCAGGTGGGCTATAAAGCAGTTTGCTGAATAGCACCGCGGGCTGTCGATCAGACGTGTGTCACCAAAAGCCTCCTCGGGATCTTTTCTCTCTCTCTCTTTTTGTTTTTCTGTCTTCTTCCTTTTTCATTTACCTCGTTTGTAATTTCTGACACACGTCAGACTCCCAGCTGCTGCCGGATCGCACATTGAAACTCCAGTTCAGGACGAAGTTCATGTCTCCGCCGCAGGGCACAGCCTGACCCTATAAAAACCTGCTGGAATCATTTAAAAACCTGGACGGGACTCCAGCTGATCTATTGGCACCCAACAG
The DNA here is from genome assembly GCF_963383615.2 of Lipophrys pholis. NCBI lineage: Eukaryota > Metazoa > Chordata > Actinopteri > Blenniiformes > Blenniidae > Lipophrys > Lipophrys pholis. The sequence goes on along the minus strand of NC_137629.1, from coordinate 34,396,598 downwards.
TCTTCGTGTTGAGAGTTTTAAAGAAAAGATCTGCTTCCTGCAACAACATCTGAAATCCCTAAATAACAACAATTCTTCATAAATTAAAACCTGAACAGCTTTGGGTTTGTTGCTGCTTTGCCTTTTCGGTGTTCGTCTTACTTGTTTGTGCTCAGGGAGATGTGGAGACGCTGCTCAATGTTTGTGAACAGGCTCAACGTGCAGAACATGTCAGCGTTGTGATTCCTCAATCCAAACCGTGGTAATGTGCTAAAAGCTTCTCGCTTCAAGGTCAAACCTGTAACAATAGCCCAGTCTAGCTCCTTTCAGAGCTCTCGATGTGTTTGGGGCCGTTTTCACATCTTGGTTGTAGTATAAGGTAACTCCGAGGAGTCAAACACGTTTCACATTCCACCATTTTCATCTTTATTGGGCTGGACCGGTGAAAAAGTGCCATAATAACCTTTAAATTAAACTCCTTTGCTGTAGCACAGAGCACACCGGATGAAAATGTTCATGTTTCACCAAACTATTATTATCGAAAAGGATTTCAATCTCAACATGAAGCCAATTTTAATGAAACCTTCAGGTGAAATATCTAGACAACTTCTTCTGTAGCTGTTGCATTCTGGGTGTTTTTACAACCCTCACCCTGACGGCGGTGGCTTTGAGGTCCCCCCCCCCCCCCCCCCCCCCCCCCCCCCCCCCCCCCCCCCCCCCCCCCCCCCCCCCCCCCCCCCCCCCGACAGCATGGCGTTGAGGCTAATACTGGTTCGCGAGCTCTCATGGCAGCATCACTGATACCTCAGCTCAGGTCTCAGTGTTGTGTCAAGGTACTTTAGAGGAATTTAATTTGAAAAAATCACAGTTTTCTTCCCAAAAAATGTATGATTGTCTTGGTGGTTTGGCAGATTGGGCCGATTTTGGTCCACAAGCCGTATGTTTGACAACCTTACACTAAACAATATGTGAGGTGACTTGATCCCTTTAAGTTTGTGGAAACGTGAGTAAAACTTACCAGCAAATGTACTCCCTTGGATCTAGTTTCACTGTTTATGTTATTATTAAATGGTGAAAAGATGTTACCTTCAAGGCCGCCTCATAGATCACTTCTTTTGGTGCCAAATAATTCTTAAACAAGATGTACTGTTGCTCTTTTAAGCCAGCTATTTGTTATAACATTTTGACACTTAATGAATATAAAGTGTTGCTCAACTGGGCCTCAAATGTGTGTGTGTGTGTGTGTGTGTGTGTGTGTGTGTCTGTGTGTGTGTGTGTGTGTGTGTGCGTGCGTGCGTGTGTGTGCGTGCGTGCGTGCGTGCGTGTGTGTGTGTGTGTGTGTGTGTGTGTACGATGGCACTTGATAAATTGTTGTGATCTGACTCGCTGTGGTGGGAAACACTGGTGACGTGTGGATGGAGGATTGGATAAATGTGCTGCAGCAGGTTCAAGGCACTTTAGTGACCACGTGTCCTGTGTGTGTTTCCACCCTGGGACTTGGCAGTGGTGAAGCCACGGCAGGTCTGCACTGTGTGAAGGTATATTTACAGTATTTATATCCGCTCTGGATTCCTGTGCTGCTGAGGATTTTACTGTACGTCAACCAAAAAAGAAAAAAAGAAAATGGGCTCTAAGAAATGCTGCTTTGATAAACCTCGGCTTATCACCCACACATTTCATCCCCCCCAGTGTCCTTATTCAACAAATTTGGCAATATTCTGGGCTACCTTCAGATGTAGTCGTTCCTGTGAGCTATTCTCTTTGTGTGTGTGTGTTCCTGCAATTCCTTCCAAAGCAGCCTCTGGAGAGAGAGCAGAGGAGGTATGTATGAGTTGGACGCCTCCTTGACAACACCTTGGAGGTAAAAATCAATGTCTGCCAAACAAAGTGAAATGTTAGGCTGCAGCCGATACATGACAGATGAGGCTTAGGGTGGTATTTTCTAAGGTGAATGAAGAGTGGAACGCAGGCAGGCTGTCTGCTGTTGTCAAGCAGAGCGGCATCAGAGAGAGTCTGAAGGACAGTACGTCTGACTTCCCTGACTACTTTTATTATTGATTAACATGATGTAGACATGTGTGAGAGCCACTCTGAACTGGATGTGGGGGGGTCAAAATTAAGAAGGACTGCACGGCGGATTAAACATTAAAGGCCAGTGGGGCTAATGAATTGTGATGCAGGGCCACTCAAGAGACCTCGCCTCCACCCGGGGTTCTACAAACTCCCGTCATCCTGATGAGAGCGGCTCGTCTGATCGCTTTCACAGCAAATCTGTACCGAGTCACACTTTTTTGACAGCTTATCTGTCAGAAGCCACATCAAAACAAAAATGACATTTTTTCATGTCAGTGCCCAGAATGTGAGGCTTTGGAAGATCTCCTCTTCCTGATGGTGGAGCTCCGGCTGTGCCGCTGAGCAGAAGCTGCAGAAGCAGCAGAAGCTGCAGAAGCTGCAGAAGCTGCAGAAGCTGCAGAAGCTGCAGAAGCAGCACACCTGGCCTGGCCTGGCCTGGCCTGGCCTGGCGCTTCACTGAGGAAACACAGTGTTGCTCCTCATGCATGATCAGTCTTCACCACTCCGGCAGTGACCTCAGCGCCGAGCCGTGGGCCATATCATGTTGCTGATTGAGCATGCACCGAGCCTCTGAGGGTACGCAGGTTACATCTGGGGTTTTTTTCTTGCCGAGAGGAGCGGAGGGTGTTCTTGGGGGGGGGGGGGGGGGGGGGGATCCAAAACATGAGTAGTGCTGGAAGGCTTTTCTCCCCGGGTTTTTCAAATCTATGTGTGTGTGTGTTTGTGAACATGTGTGTCGACTGTAGACCCTAACATGTGTTTGCACACATAATGGTTGATCACACCTGCCCATTGAAGGTATCGACAGCCCCCGTGAAGCCCTCCCCGCCATCTATAGTGCACAAGTTGGTGAGCAGTATAAGAATAACCCAATGATTTGTCTTATTATTATTATTCCTGTCCCGTGCTCTGCTCTGTGGCCAAGAGTAATGCAACAGTAGGGTATCAATTCATAGCCTCGGCCTCAGGAAAGCTCTTCGGAAAGCCGGGGGATTTTCAGCCTGTGTGCTGTAGCTTCAGCTTCGGAGCCAGACACTGCAGAAATGTTGGCTTACTGAATGATATGTGGGAATGTTGCAGTTGGAAGTCAGTCGTTGGGAGGAAATAAAGGCACCAACATGGATTGTTTGCTCATTGCAGTTCATTAGACGGAGCGGCTTTGGTGACAGTGCATTAATAAATTATAGCTGAGCGTATGAGCCAATGACAGACCAGGAAATTAAAACATAAATAAATAAATAAATAAATAAATCAACCTCAGATTGTGATTTAAGCATAATTCAAGACATTAATGTTTTATATTCATATTTGTATTTGCTATGTTGTTTTTTTTAACCTGCTGTCTGTTCAAATCAAACATATTTTACAATTAATTAGTTAAAACCTCCTAATGTTCGATAAGTGATTTACTTATCTGTACGTGGCTACACACAATAAGTACATCAGATTTAGGCCCCATTTACACAACAAGTACACAGGCATCGTTTTGTCTTTTAGTTTTAGAAAGTTTTACGTTTACTGTGAGCATGTGCAGAGCGTCACGTTACTACGGCTGTCTACTCGGGAGTCGAGACGAATTCCACGTTTTCCAAAAGTTGTATTTTCAGTGGCTCTGAGCACCGTTGTCGTGGAAACGGACACCCAAAAGGCAATGAAACTTTTGCATTTTCACTTTAAATTGTTGTCGTGGAAACGATTCCTCACTATATTGGTTGTGTAACTGTCAGAAAAGTACCAAAGAAAGATGCTTTGAACATATAATATGTTGGCATGTGATTAATTGGTTTGTTCATATTGAATATTTAAAAAAATCAAACAAACAAAAGTGCTCAGGGAGAACATGTCGCTGTAACTCTCTCATGGTAACCACAACTCCATTGTGAGGTCATACTTTACTGTTAAATACATGTTTTTATTTTAAATGATCTGTTTTGCATCATAACTTTAGAAGAAACCAAAAACTCTCCTGTTGTTTTGCTTGACATCAAAGTTTGTTTATTTATCAACAAAACCCTCCAATTTAATCTTGTAACTTTTAAAATCAGATTTTAAAATTTTAATTTTAAATTTCTTTATTTATAAGACGAGACAATCACTGCATCAGTCGAGGAAATAATCAGCCAACGAATCTTTAATTAAAATCATTAGTTGCTGTGATAAGAAATGAGATCCTGTTCCCAGGATTAGTTTAGTAAAAGCTGCGTTAGACTGCCGCCTGCTGATTAAACAGTCTTGCTTTATTCCAAAACTAACGCTTGTTTTGTTGGAACTGCGTGGATCTGGAAGTTGACAGAGTAACTGACGGGAGCACGCTGGTATATAATGGGCACATGATGCAAAATGCTGCTTGAAGTTCTGGCTCAGTGTTGAAACCCACTCCAGAGCATCATATAGGTTTCATTGTGCCATTTGTTTCTTCAATGTGCTGTAAAGACACACACGGTGTGAATTTCCTTCCCCTCAACTGCCCTCACAATGGAGGTGAAAATTAGTCATCTCTGCAAGTGGAGTGCATCCAGTTGAGAACAATATGCCAACAATTAATGAGGAGAAAGATAGGCTTTCCCATTTTCAGATGGATACTGCATCCTTTGTCTGCTTTCCTCACAAACGGAGCGATTTGCACAGGAAAGGCAATTATAGCAGCCATTGGAAAAGACTGCGCCACTACAACCATGAGTGGTTTGTTTTTTCCTGCAACCATTTTCTCAAGTGATTGGGGAAGCGAGCTGTAAATGAATGGGGAGGCACATGAATAGTTCTCAGAATACACGTCGCATTTCCATGACCCCTAAGATGGTGTAGACAACACTTTTTCTTTTTTTTTTTGTGCAATTACTAATTTCAAATCTATATTGCTTTAGTGAGAGGAGTGACTCACAGTTCAGCAGAGCTGGGTAACGTTGTTTTGCTGTTATTTCTGAGGCTCACGGGCTTCGTGCGAGTGGAAATAAATTGCTTAATATCCTTCACCAGGCTCCTGAATGTTTAAAAGCTTCTCTGCATGGCCGGGACCACCCTAACTAAAGTTTAATGTCAGCTCCATCAGCCCGTCGCCACCACAGCTACTGGCTCTTACTGAGGGCTCGAGCCACAACAGCGATTCAGACGGAGTGGGTGCCTCTCAGGGCCAGTCCAGTTCAAACAGACACAGCAGAAAGATGAAAACTGGACTTTCTATTTTTTCTAAACACGCTTTCAAAGCAGATTCACTCCAAAGAGCTGAACACTTTTGGAAGAAAGCTTGTCTCTGGTGTTTCCATTTCCTGCTTCCTTGTTGGTGATGTGGTTATATTACACAGTTATTCCCTCCGCCTGGTGCTGCAGGATCAGAACAGAAGACGGAGCGGCGGCAGGTTTGTGTTGGGATTGTCATTATTAGAGAGCATTTAATATGTAAACACGCTGGCAGGCCAACAGGAGCAGCGGCTTCCAGCAACCCAAGGTGGGATTGCAAATTTATGCCATGTAATTAACACTTAAGGAAAAAGGTTCATTAGTTTTTCATTGTGCTGAGAAATGCAACTGGTTCACAATCACTTGAATATGATATAATCCTAATTATGCTGGAATCAATATTTTACATGAACGAGTCAGCTCTGTTCTGTGAACGAGTTCATTTGTTGTGGAAAACCCACGCAGAATCGTTCTGGCACTTCAAATATTAAAAGCGAAGCTCTGCAGCCTTGTGAAAACAGGCCTCGTATCGCTGTTTATCTTTATTTATCAGTGACGACTCCCATTATCTCCGACGATTTATCATCGGGGATAAACAGCGAATTATGTGAACATCTTTGTCACGTCGACGTGTTGACACAACAATTCATGTCAAATAGAAATCATGTTTATGCTACTTTTAATGCTCGCTCTGCGGGATTCCTCCGCCTAAAAAAACAGTGCATTACTTCTTGACAATGGAAATCAATGCTCTAATGCGCTTTGTGACTTTGCGTCTTTGGGATTCTTGAAAAGTGAGGCTACGTCTCAAATAACTGTCTTTTCAATAAATCCAGCCGAATGGTTAAGTATCAATTGCTTATCGAGCTCCGTTGGAAATTAATTGAGTGGCAGGTTGATGAAATCTTGGGAGGACAAGGTATAAATTTTACAAAAGTAAGAACTGGCACACATCCTGGAGGACTGCGCCAGGTTTTTTAGTTCTTCAGGTTTGTGAAAATACAGTAACGTCGGTGCTGAACAGCCTGCAGTAAACTCCGAGAGGACTGGGTTTCATCTAGGTGTGAACAAAATCTCACTGGACAAACAAGGAAGCAAAGCTTGTCCACACATGAACAAATACAACCCAGTGTTTTGTCAGCAGGCTAATTGTCAAAGCAGCTTTTGAGAAGGAGTGTAATTGCTATGTAATAGGAGAGCTGTCAGAAAGAACTGCTAAGCAGTCATCATCTGTATGATGATCTGCCATCTGCAGCACAGTGAGCAGGAGGGGGGGGGGGGGGGCAACAGTGATGTGAAGATGCTTATTTCCACTGTGCATCCTCACTGGGTTCACTTTTTTTTTAAAGTGTGTTTACAAAATGTACGTTGTAATTGAACAGCGGGCTCAGAGCTGGTGTCCGACGTGACGGGATGGATTCACGTCCGATTGTGTAGGAGACATTTCATTCCAGGGTAAATGGGTTGTCTTCTTTCCATAATGCAATGATTATGTCATCCTTGAAATATTGGTTACATCCTGGTTCCCCTGCTCGGAAATAGCTTGAAAGAAATGTCTGTCTTTGATCAGATAGAACGTGGGGAGAGGAGTGTGGCCGGGCGGTGAGAGCGCTGAAGGAGCTCTGGCAGCAAATATGATGGAATTCACTTCGTCTTCGTTTGCTCCCTTTTTTTTTTTACCCTCAAAACTCCCAAGTCCCTGAAAATTGGCGACTCTCTTTGCAGAGTAAATCCCCAAACTCACCTAGGGCAAGGTTGTTCTGATGCCCCCCCCCAGGCCTCCTGCTGAGACGCCACTGTCTCTTCTCCTGCCTTCCACAGCTGAGCCCAGGTGAAAAGAAACCCAGTCGGTGATGAGAATGAATTTATTGATTTGACATATATAAACATCTTACTGGTCCAAATGGCATGTTTTATCATGGACTTCATCCATTATTCATTTCATATAAATCGAGGCAAGAGGACTCTCCCATATTTGATCAAATTGAGTCTCTGCAGAGTGGAAATGCTGCGTTTCTTCATTCAACAGCAAATAGCTTCTTTTTTTTTTTTTATTGTTGTTTAAAAAAAACACGAAAAAAAACCCCAACAACCCTTAAGCTGTAATAGAAAAGCCGCGGCCTCTCTAAGTTTTGTGATCTGTTTTGATGAAATTCTTGTGATGCACACAGTATGCAATTTTCCTATTGGTGAAGGGCAAGCCAGTCAAAGCAAATGCCCTTTCAGTTCCATTAGCAGTTGCATCAGTCTCTTAATGGAGAGTAAAATGGCACAAGACCTTTTGCAGTACTTACACAATGAATATGAAAAGGCTTTCACCGAGCTGGCCAGGCTTAGTGAGTGCAAAATGGCTTTTAATTGTGTCCCGGCTCGGTGTTGGAACATAATTCGTAGTATTCAAGGCTTGTCGATGCTCTAATGAAAAAGAGATATTTTCAGAGGAGCGAACATCATAGAAAACTAATTGGCCTGATCACCTGAGAATCAACAGCGTCAAAAAGTTCAAGAAAATGTAGAGCAATCTGAAATGGTCTGGCAGACAATGGTAGCCTCTCACAGCTATTTTACAAAAAAGGAGGGAGACTCGTGGCTGGGAGTCAGGTGGAGGTTAACACTCTGACCCCACACAGTGGAGAATCCCCGGGTGGAGGCTGGCGGGGGTCTTTCCATGTGGAGTTTTGTTCAGTTACTCCGCCTCACTCCCGCAGTTCAAACACGTGTTGAAGGTTAATTGTTGACTTTAAACTGCCAGTGTGTGTGTGAGTGGCTCCACCCAGTTACTGAGACCCTGATTACACCGTTTCAGGTGAAGACGGAAGCTTTCGTTGTCTTCTGGCTTTACACAACAACGCCACCGAGTCACTGAAGATGCAACTTTTTGAAAATGGCTCCCAAGATTGAAGTTTTCAAAAAAGGCTCAGAGTCCGCCTCCATGGAACTTTTATGAACGGCTGCTACTGCACATGTGCACCATGGTCCTCGCAGATACTTGTAAATATCGTCCATTTCAGTAGACAGACAATAACAAGGTTTGTCTCCAGAGTGTCATGACTCCTATTGTTGATGTTTACAGCTTATTGTTCTCTGCTGTATGTGTGTGTGGCTTCAATACAAAAACAAAACACAACGCCGGCGCCTGGCCTGAGATCCGAACGCCATCATTTTCACTGTTTCTGCCGCTTCCGTGTAAACCAACACAGTTTTTGAAAAACGATGCATTTTCACTGGAAATGCTCTGGTGTTGACGGGATCTGGGATTGGCTAAGATCCTACAAACTACAGATGTTTTTAAACAAATAACAAAAACCTACATAAAAAAAAAGCCTTAATTTTCTTTTATGTTTGAATCTAATAATCCCTACAATTAGAAACCTTTTCTAACTTAACTTTGAGATTGTTTAAATGTAAAGTGTGCTAAGAATCAAATTTATTATTATTATTATTATTATTATTATTATTATTATTATTATTGTTGTTGTTGTTGTTGTTGTTGTTGTTGTTGTTGTTGTTATATCCTGCTGAGTAATAAATGAACCATTTCATTGTCCTTTTAGTTTGTGTGTATTTTCATATTATCTCAGACTGACTCCTCATGTGATCTTTTCATTTGGAGTATTTAAATGAAGGTTTGGCCGAGTTATTTATACTCTGTTCATACCAGGACGATCAACTGGAAACGTAAATGTATTGAAAGTTAATCGGAAGCTATCGAAAATGTAGACTTGAATATGTTGATGAAGGATGTTTTAGATGTATTATAGCGTTACAGAAAATAAATCAGAATTAAAGAAAAAACAAGACTAAATCTAATCTGTCTCAAAGTTATTTGAGGTACAAGACAAATTGTCTCCGATCACAACAGCAGATTGTTTTCACTAATAAATTGCTGAGCCGGATGCAAAACTAAACCGTGCAAAAACATGGTGCATTAATCTGCAGTCAGCATAAACTCCTAAACTCCTCTCAGCCTTTTGCACTCAGACAATATTCCCTGTTCAGGAAGGCAAACATGCTAAATCGATCGCCTGTGTTATTCTGCGTGTTTGTCAGATTTGGTCCTCGGTCTGGCGTACATCAGCCCTCAGTGTGTGTGTGTGTGTGTGTGTGTGTGTGTGTGTGTGTGTGTGTGTGTGTGTGTGTGTGTGTATACTTTTTCTACAAGCAGACCTTCAGTAGATCAGGCCAGCAGTCAGCTGGGAGCTCCAGCTCCCCGCTACCTTCAGCTGGATAAAGAGATCTAGAGGGTGGATGGATGGACCTTCGACTGGATAAACCTAAAATAAAAACTTGAAAAAGCAACGAGGAGAGCAAACTGCAGAGCTGATGATAGACATTTTTAGTTCACTAATACACCCCACCCCACTTTTCTCTTGTGAGCGTTGTGTCATAAGTCAGTCATCACATCAGAAATCCTCCAACAAACCTGAGTAAAAGGAATTTAAATCAGGGTCTCACTCCTGGTGGTGTTTACATAAAAATGCAGCGTCTTCAGAAAACTACATTTGATAGGTGCTGCAAGCATCATTAAGATGGGAATGAGTTTATCATTTCACTCCTGGCATGAAGTATTAATCACAGAGGTCCTTTAAAGCATGTTGCTGATGGAGATGATGGCAAGCTGACGTTAAGGAATTATGCAAAGGAGGCATCCGTCTTGATCTGATTTCAAAGTAAAGCCCCATAAAGCACCCAGCTGTTTCATCTGCCTTCCTAGTTAGTGAGACTCCACATTAAAGGCCTTTTTTATTCCCTCTGTGTCTTGATGGGAGATAATGCTGGCCTTTTTTTATAGGCTCATTGTTTTGTGTGTTTATTTCTTCTTCTTCTTCTTCTTCTTCGTCTTCGTCTTCGTCTTCGTCTTCGTCTTTGTCTTTGTCTTCTTCTTCTTCAAAAAAAGTGCACTCCAACATATGCCGGCAGCGGTTCTTGTAAGTGACTGTGGTTTGATGCCAAACGCACATATGTTAGTGCAATTTGCACAAGTGGCAAATCTTTTAACTGAGATATATGTGTGCATAATTAATTGCTAAAAGTTCTGGTGTAATTGGGTTTGGGATCTAAATACTTAAAAGGCAATAACTTTAAGTTGTGTGATATCTCAAAGGGTGTGGGGGAGTTCAGTGGAGTTTCTCAATGTTGGTTGGGGTGGGGTGGGGGTGGTGGGGTGGGGTGGTGGTAGTGGGGGTGGTGGGGGGGTATTTCATTCACCAAAAGGCAAAATACAGGTCATTTCTACCATCTCATCATCTGTATCGTCCAATCCATGGCCTGAATCAATCAGCACTGCCAACGGGTGAAGGCCTGGCGCCCCCCGGACAGATCACCAGTCCATTACGCCACACACACACACACACACACACACACACACACACACACACACACACACACACACACACACACACACACACACACACACACACACACACACACACACACACACACACACACACACTGACAAGCAGTTTCGAATCACCAGTTAAACCACTTGTGTCAAATAAGTTTTAATTCAGGGGCTGCAAGTTCATCTTCAGTAGGTCGGACCTATAAAATATTGTCATAAGAAACTTTAAATTGAAACTTTGTAGATTCTCTTTGCCGTGGCGCAGAGAATACAAAATAAAAGTGTCTTTATTTTTGCAAAAACCAAACAGTTATGAACAAATGACTGCAACTTATGGAAATGACTACAATCACAACCTATAGGGTCATATCATATAAAATCCCTTCCTGAAGGTTCTCCAGCAGTACTACTCGTCCCCATACCTGGACTGACGTCCCAGAAGTGAAGACAGTCTGTCCTCTCTGTCCCTGGCATGTTTCAGGTTATAAAAAGTGTGTTGCTCCAAGTAGCCAATCAGAATCAAACCCTATATAGTGTCATCGGGGGTTTAGCCAATCCCAATCAAGGTAGGCCCTCCCTTTGACTCCTCCCACAATTAGACAGCTCTGCTCTGCAATTTTTATGTTACAAAATACGGTGAAATTTCCAACAAACTGCTCCTGTGGCATTAGGCCTGTTTTTAAAAACGGCACGGCTTTGCGGCTAGTTTGATAGCAATGCTTTGGCTCGTTTTCACAGCAGCATCACTGAAATCTCAAATGGAGTCTCAGTGTTGTTGTGTTGAACTGTCTGAGGAAACCTCCACCAGCACAGGAACAATATAAAAACTCTCCACATAAATACCCCAAAGCGTGGACTCAACCTGGGTACCTTCTTATTGTGAGTACGAGTGCTAACCACTGCTCCACTGCACCACCCAGATCATTTATATTGTTCTTTCAAATCGCCGCTTCTCCCACACCGGAACAGTAAATTGACTCTAATTGCTCCACATCGTTATAGTTGCTTGGCACTTGTCCTGGCGTGAAACAATCCATAGTAGATTTTCCTGCTTTGGCTTTTTCAGTGAAAAGTGTCATTGGCAGGCGGGCCAACGCGCTCCATGCAGTGGGTTTAATTCAGTTCATGGAGCTTTGTGTTCCCTGAGTGCATTGTGGGATTATACATTCAGAATTGCTGCATGTCAAATCCCACTTCTTTGAAGGTTTTAGTTGGTTGCTTTCAGATTGTTAGGCTCAGCGTGCGCTCTCACCTCAGAAAACACTTCATGCTTCCGTTCAGGTGTCTCATCTTTACTTGTTGATTTGTCAGAAATTGATTGAAGAGTAATCACAAACTGATGGCGGTGGAAGCATTCCGACCGGAGGCTCATCTCCGCTTGCTGTGCCCGCACTATTCCCCATCAGCCCACAATGCACTGCACACTGTATTATTCTTTATGGTACTTGAAGTTAGCCTATGCTGCATTTTCAGACTCTCCAGCTGCAACCTGAACAAGGACAATCAAGACGTTGGGATCAATACACAGAGATAAACGGAGGCACATTTGTGGAATATCTCTCCTGTCTTTATTTGCAGGGTGTAATGAGAGGGGCAGATTGTACTCACAAAGCGACTGTCGCATGTGAGCAGGCAGCTTAAACAGGAGAACAAATCAGCAGCTTTACGGTCTTAATAAAAGACGGGCTTTTGATGTTTTTAAAGAGGATTTCTGCTCCTGGTATAGAAAAGTATGAAAAGGTTTTTGGGGTTACAAATGGAGCCTGTTTTGATCTTTTCTGTGTAAATAATTAATAAAAAAGAGAAAGTATAATCTAAAGTAATAGTTTCTGGTTATTAACATTGTGCTTACCTCCATCATTTGGTGTTATTTTGTTTTACCGACACAGCTCTCATTGCCCACTCAGCTTCATTTCCCTTCCAGGATCACTGACATCTCACCGTTGCATCAGTACACGCTCATTAGATAAAAAAATGCATCTGCTGGAAAGTGAAGTGGAGCTCAAGGGTGCTGCAGGCGCGTACGGAAGAATATGGCCCAGAGGTGAAGTGAAACCAGCCAGTGTTGGTAGATAATCCACATTTCTATTAGCCTGCTTAGCACCTTCCTAATAGGACTCAGTCCAGCCCAGAGACGTCTTGTCTTCGTTCCCACTCAGTCATGGCCTCCTTGAACATTTCCCAAACAACGACACCGCTTCTGATCTCGGGTGTAATTCCTGAGTTCAGTTCAGGAGCGGCCAGCGACCGAGAGCAGGGCTGTCCAACATGAGGCCCGTTGGTCAAGACCGGGCCCCCGAGACGTTCAAACCTGGCCAAACCACCACTCACATGGTGGAGTTACACAACACAACACCAGACCGGTGAGATATTGGTGATGCTGTCATGAAAGCTATCAAACCAGCCCCAAAGCGCCGCCGCCAGGGTGAGGTTGTGAAAACACCCACAATGCAACAGCTATAGGAGAGGGGTTTCATTGTTTTTCCATGTTGAGATTGTTGTAATTTTTGGAAAGAATTGTTTGGTTTTTGTGAAAATAGAGAAATTTCCATCATGTAGACTCTTCGCGTCGAACCACAACAAAGAAAAACTTCAAAGTTTAAATTTGAAGGTTAGTGTGGCTCGAGCTCACTGATTCTACCCACTCAAGATGAACATGTGCTGCTTGGGGCCCCTGGAATGAAATGTGTTTGACACCCCTGATCCAGAGGATTTTTAGGGATTGGCCACATCGAGAGTCGAACATGAAGAGCTGAAAAAAAGTGATGAAAATGAAGCCTGACACTGATCTGTGAGATTAATATTTAGACTTTTGACATATTCATTTTCCACTGTCAGCATTAACATCAGGACATACGCGTCCCTGTGTTGCATCAGTCTCTTTACTGTTTCATTCACTGCAGATTGGTCAATTATCCACAAGAACCGTAAACATACTGGCTAATATATCTCAATTTCATCCATTCATCCAACTCGGGGTCGGGGGTCATTCCTGACCATCGGGGCCTGCAGATTATTTCCTATATATTTCATCAAATCTTTTAGTCCGATTTATTTTTTAGAAACTGAAGACAGTCTCTGGAACAACCTTTATGCTGTACAAAAAGAATCAAAAGAAATCTGCCAGGGTAAGAGCGGTTGACGTATCTAAAACTGAAACCCAACACATTGATCACCACGGTGGTTTTGCAGCCGTGAGAAGGTATTTATAGTGAAGATGAATTTGCATGAAAGCTGAGCTATGTACTTATTGGAACTAAAACTGAGGGGGAAATCTTCTTTTCATTAAATATAGGTTATTATACTATTTGTTTGCTGCTCTGGGAATCGTGTTTGACTAGATTTAATAACCCCCTCTCCAAAGAAAGTTTGGATGGACTTCCTAAGTCCACGTTTTGCCTCGTATTTGCAGTCAGAATTAAATATTGCTCATCGCTCCCCCCGCTCCAGCTGAGTGGCCTTTTGTCACGTCTGATTGTACTCTGCGTTACGTCTGCCTGCCTTTCAAGCGCTCTGTGTGTCTACCTGGCAGTCCATCTGTCCTTCTTCAGAGGAAAGCGGTGTTCAAAAGGTTAGCCGTCCATAAAAACACATTTATAGACGGCTATTTGACATCATTACGGGGAACAGTGTCCTTCCTTCCAACTAGCAGAGAGCAGCTTTACTCCCTGTAATCAGACTTATTGCAATATTGCTTTTAATATATGTTTGATGTGGTCTTGCTTTGAAGCCCAGAGCAGTGGTAGCAGCAGTCTGCCTGTATAGTAGCCTAAAGGTTTTTACCTCGCAGCGCTGAAAGTGATTTGCTGAGCTCTGAGTGGTATTCATGTTTCCTGCTGGCTTTGTGAAACCAAATGGCTCGTTTGTCCCCGTCGAGCTGCTTGTTTTGTACGAACAGAGAAGTGGAAGCACACAGACAAGGACGAAAAGTCTTTCTTTTTTTTTAAACTGTTGCTCGTGTCCTTTCGAGCGAAGTTGCTCTTCTCATCCGGCATCTGTAGTTTCTAATGTGTTTTTACGCACAGGCTGGAGAAAACAAAGGTTAAATTATGCGCTGGCCTCCAGTGTTTATTTGCTCTGTATTTAAACTCCTTTAGGCGTTGTAAAAAAATTAACGCTGTCAGTGCAAAAACAACAGAAGCTCCTAAAAGACACAACTCCCAGCGTTCTCAAAGCCTCCGTGAGGCAAGAAAGACGATCCCCATTTGGGGCTCATTGGAGCAAATCAGAATTGTCAGCACTGTGGGTTTTTACCTTTTAAACAGGGAAGATGGATAGATAATCACCACATGCCATTCTGGGGGCCAATTACACAGCTTTGTGTGAAATTGGAAAACCTGTTCTCTCAGAGCTCTAATGGATGTTCTGGTCATTAGTTATTTGAGAGTCTTCTCTGGCTGTAATCAAACGTGAAACATTGCGTTAAGCGCCCATAAAGGAACAGCTGCCTCTCTAAGTGACCTTCTGTTTAAGAGAACCCAACTGTCAGCCGTGTGGCGTTTTGTGACAATTATTATGTGTATCGCCATAAAAGCAGCTCTTATTCCCCTTGTTTTTTTGCAGTGGTTGCATCTCATCTAAATGTCTTGCTCTTGGTTGTATTTACTTTTCTGGTTCTGCATGCTTTCATATCTTCCTTAGAAGGCAGATGAATAATCTTACACATCTGCTGTTCTGGCAGTCAGCGTTTGACTGTGGGCGTATTTTTAATCAGCTGAATAATAAATGGCTTTTTTGATTAGATTCTTTTCTTTTTCCGCTGTTCAGATGACTTGAATGAAGATGTTGATGTCTCTCCGTTCTCTCATCTCCTCCCCAGGTGACCATCTGTCCACTCAGAAAGCCCCGCCTCCTCTCCCGCCGGCGCCGCCTCCGCACAAACAGCATCCGTCCATCACCTCCCTGAGCCGCAGCTCACTGGCCAATCAGAGGAGCCCCAGTCCACCGCCCACAGCCGGCCTGGCGGCCGACTTGCAGAGTACGGCGGAATGCGTCCAGCTGCAGGACAGCTGGGTGCTGGGCAGCAATGTGGCCCTGGAGAGCAGGTGAGTGAAGCCAGAGACCTGCAACGGCAGCGGATCCCCCATGGTGGATTCACAGGATCCACTGGACCTGGTGGATCAGGTAGATCACGTTGATCCTGTAAATCTACCACATCCACCATATATATATATATATATATATATATATATATATATATATATATATATATATATATATATATATATATGAGCTCAACTGGATCCAATAGATCCACCAGGTCAACCTCATCCATTTGGTCCACCAAATTGATCTGAGCCACGGGATCTGTCATGTCCATCATATCAACCAGATCTGATCTGATCAACTGGACCTGGTGGAGTCACGTGATCTACTGGATCAACCAGATCCAACAGATTCAAAGGTCCATTGGATCCTCCACATCGATCTGATCTACCAGATCCTCCAGATTTATCACCGGAATAAAAGAATCCGATCCACCAGATCCACAAACACATGCATCTTACTTTCATTTAAAAAACAAACTGATATGAAATAATTGAGTGGGAGGAAAGTCGAAGTCACACGCGTCTGTTCTTTACCCAACAGCTGTTCTAAAGTTCACAGCTTGTATCTTATATCGAGTATAAAAACAAAAGACTGTCTCCAAATATATGAATATATAATTTGATTGTAAAAAACTGGCCATAAGTAGATCATTTGACCTCACAATACCAGGAACAACCACAGTGCAACCCTGAGGGGCGGAACTGAAGCAGGGTTCTTTTAAACTACTAACAAATAGTGAGAAA
>NC_137629.1:34367736-34377736 GCF_963383615.2 Lipophrys pholis | reverse complement strand
TCCGACCACCACCAACCACTCACTCTCACACTGCATACACACAGGGATTCAAACCGTGCTTCAAGTCAGGGGGTGGAGAGTCTATTCAATTCAGCTGACTGAATCCGTCCACCTCCACCTGCTGCACCTTACTGTCAGTCCATCACAGGAAGACACCAGTTGAACTGAACTACACTTGAGAAAATCACACAGGTAGAACATGCAAACTCTCCAGAGAAAAGTGCAAACTCACCACTACACATCAGAGTGGATAACAATTATAGCTGAGGCAGTTTAAATTGTAATATATATTAAAACAAATCTCAAGAGTCACTAGTCGCCTTGACGTTTATTAATGGAGTGCCAACCTTCGTGCATCAGAATGTAATAAAATGCAAATGTACTCCAGAGTTTAAAATATTTAAAAATGGCTCATTTTAAGTCCCGTTTTCAGGACTACACCTCATCAGGTTAAATTATTACTCCACAAATTGTGCATGGCTTAATGGAGTTCCCACTGAGTTTGATTAATGCAGCCCTGGTCTGCCCTCGGTTCAGAATACTGTGGAGTGGGTGCTGCTTTTCTGCTTTTTGCATGCATCCTACAATTAAGCCTTGATTACTAGATTAGTCCGACTCCGAGTGAGAGAAAGAAAGTGTGTGATTAAAGTGGAGTAAATATCAAAGCGCTTCCTGGTGAAATCAGAGAGGTTAGAACTTAACAAGAACCTGGGCCACTGGATTGCATGTTGTATCAGAATCTGCTGTGCAAGACGCCACTTTGTCCTCACAGCCGCTGCCAAGTTTGGCTCCTGAAACATCACATACATCTTTCTTAATCAGTGAGCTCAAAATATCTGATCTAATGAAGTGCGCTATATTGCGCCGTGACTCAGAAACGGCCTTGAGTAGATGATTGCATTCTGGCTTGATATTTCCCTGGCACAGTCTCACCCTTTCCCAGGCTTAGATGGATGTAAACTTTGAATTTGGTCGGTGGCAGCATGAAGTAACAAGCCTCTTATGATCTGACTGAATCAATTGGGATATGTGGTGACAGTATCTCACTTTCTGGGGGGAGATGCTGTGATTGAATACTAACCGCGCGGTGACCTTGAGCTGTCTTAGTCGTATCGACGAAACAATATGTGCACACCTATCATCAGCCGAGGCATAAATCACTATCGCCACAGTGGACTCTAAATCAAGTGCTTGTCAGTGGGTGGGAACCGGCGGCTGCTGCGAACCAATGGGGGCCAAAGGGAAGACCCCGCTTCAGTACATAATTACAGATGTCACCAAAAGTACCAGGTTGGGAAATGTAAACAGAAGCGGCAGAGAGTATTCATTAGGCTGCCTTCAGAGGTGTGTGTGTGTGTGTGTGGGGGGGGGGGCAGAGCTTGTGTGTAGGTGGCCTGAGGAACCGCGGGAGTGCGGGACTTGAACAAAGCCGCTTTATTTCCTCCGCAGCACCGTCGGCGTGGTCACATGTGCAGACAGTGAATTATTCTGTACAAGGCAGTTGATTAAAAAAGTGTCAAGTATAAATCACAATGTTATGATCCTGCCTAATATATTTCCTGTGACACGGCGACCTCCTTGAGAATAAAGCTCCCGTTTGACAGCGTTAGATACTCTTACAGCAATTAGCAGTAATGAATAATTGTGTGCGTAACCTCCCATAAAAGTGTTGGTCTTAAATGCACGAGTGTGCTAATTTGACTCGATACCAAGCGGCTCTCCGGCGAATAGCTTTGGCTGTTGTTCTAAATGAGTGAAGTGCTGCTGGTGTAACTACAGCTCATTATTGTATGGTGAGTGGGTAAAGTCACTGCTCCCACTGTGATCACACTGTCAAAGCTGCGTTAAAAACACCGGGTCTGTGCATTAGACAGATGGAGGCTTTCTTTGTCTTTCTTTGTCTTTCTTTGTCTTTCTTTCTGAGGGGAAAGTCAGACGGAACAAACGTCAATCTGCGTCACAGCTATAAGTATGTGTGTGTGTGTGTGTGGGGGGGGGGGGGGGGGGGGGGGGGGGGGATCAATGCCATATACCCTTCACCTAAAGCTATGAGACTGTCGTGCCTCAGCTTTTTGTTCTGACTAAATTTAAAGGCTCAATTAGCTGGCAGCAGTGCAGAGGCACTACTTGGCTTCTGTTTCTCTGGAGTCGTTCACTTCTAAGAAGTCAGGAGTACTTTAAATGAAATCCTCAGGTTTCCACTGCTCACCACCAATACTTTCTTTTTCTACATTTTCAATTAGAACTATCCCTTTCAATTTTATGATAAAAAGAATTTCAGTGTGTCTCCGGGGACCGGAGCACATATGGGGCAATTATACTGGAGCGGTGCTTAATCATTTCTTTAAAATTCTTCTAGCAGCCTGAGTGAAGCTGGTGTTGTCCACATCTTTATGGCAGAACCTATTTGCTCTATAAATACAGGTATAGATTAGCTCTTACATAAATACACCCTTCACTTTGTAGACAATACAATCCTCACTATCTATTGTTCTCCTGAAATACAAACATTTTCTTTAAGCGTATCCTGCTGAAAGGGTTTTATTGGAAAGGGATATCTTATATCTTATCTTATTGTGCTCAATAAGTAGTTCAATGTTTGAATAAACACCAGTGTGCACTTCAAAGAAAAATTTCTTTTTATGAGATAACAGTAATCTTTAGTGGTAAATTTATGTTTTTAAATGTAGGAATTGTGTACAACTTCAATTTTCTTAATGGTACAGTAATTAAAAATAAATCAGATTGAAGTTCATTTGATAAATTTCACCTTTTCACTTTTTCACCAACGTTTTAGGAGCTCTACGGAGAGTTTTAGGGCCACTGAAGAAAATAAAATACAGAGGCTAAAAAACCTTCATGTGCTTCAGAAACAGTTCAGAATCAAAGTGGAGATTTTTATTCTTTTTCACGGAGAGACGTCTGTCCGTCCCTCATCGTCTGTCCCTCCCTCATCATTTACTCTTAATCACATTAAATCACTTAATTCTGACTATATCGGGTTGCTTCCTGCTGATGGACGTGTGATTTTAAACAGGATTTCCTTGTTTAATAAGAACATATTTAAATCAGCAGCCCGGGATCCGTGTCTTTGTCCTTCGTACTGGACGAACCTCCGGGACGGAACCAGGCAGCAGGCTGCTCTGTCTCTTCTGGTCCTGGTACTGATGATAACTGTGTTCCTCTACAGAACCAGGCAGCAGGCTGCTCTGTCTCTTCTGGTCCTGGTACTGATGATAACTGTGTTCCTCTACAGAACCAGGCAGCAGGCTGCTCTGTCTCTTCTGGTCCTGGTACTGATGAGAACTGTGTTCATCTACAGAACCAGGCAGCAGGCTGCTCTGTCTCTTCTGGTCCTGGTACTGATGATAACTGACCGTGTTTAGGAGAGACATTCTGTCCTGAAGCATCTTTTCATCACTTCATTAAACCGCCTGATGCATTTCTTTCCCCGGGGAAAAAAAATCTCGTCTTTGATTTTTCGACTTTTCCTGGAGTGCATGAAGGTTTGTTTGTTTAACCTCTGGATTTTGTTTGTTTCTCCAGAGGCCCTAAAAGTCTCCTGTAGATCTCGGATAGGTGTCATTTGAACCCTTTCTAAGCACTAGTGAAAGTGCTCACAAAGTGGATAGAACATGGACTCACAGATAAAGAAGCACTGAAATGCCTCAATATGTTATTTCAATGTAATTAAGTGGTAGAAAAGTGAGGAGCTGATGAAAGACACACATTTCCACATCATATATATTTAAATCAGGGGTCTCAAACACAAATGAGCCTGGAGGCTGCTGCTGGCATTGGACGGCCACTTCAGCGCTCAAATAGTACAAAAACATGCTCATTGATTTATCGGACTGACTTTTATCATTCAAGATATTATGTATTAATACACAACTACAAACAGTAGGTGCAGATCTTTTTCCTCAATCATTTTTATCAACTAACAAATACAGGAACTGGTAATATCTAATGGCCAAACATCACTTAAGCTCTTGTTTTCTTCATATTCAACAAAATGTAATAATGATGAACACAATCCTTTTTTAACTGCAGGTGAAATAGTATTTCTTCCTGTGGGCTCTCCACCTTCCTGTGGGCTCTCCACCTTCATGTGGGCTCTCCACCTTCATGTGGGCTCTCCACCTTCCTGTGGGCTCTCCACCTTCCTGTGGGCTCTCCACCTTCCTGTGGGCTCTCCACCTTCATGTGGGCTCTCCACCTTCCTGTGGGCTCTCCACCTTCATGTGGGCTCTCCACCTTCCTGTGGGCTCTCCACCTTCCTGTGGGCTCTCCACCTTCCTGTGGGCTCTCCACCTTCATGTGGGCTCTCCACCTTCATGTGGGCTCTCCACCTTCCTGTGGGCTCTCCACCTTCCTGTGGGCTCTCCACCTTCCTGTGGGCTCTCCACCTTCATGTGGGCTCTCCACCTTCATGTGGGCTCTCCACCTTCCTGTGGGCTCTCCACCTTCCTGTGGGCTCTCCACCTGCAGGAAGGTTCTTAATGGGTCAATGTGATCTGGGTGACGGTGCTCAGACTGACACCACCACCACCCAGAAACAGAGAAGAGGGAGGAGATGGAGGGATGAAATAGTATTTCAATACATATGAATTACGTTTCTCATTTGTAATTCTTTTTTGCCATTTAAATACACACATTATTTTAATTATGTGGGTGGAAAAATTCACCAAATTGCATTTATTTATTTTTTTTTACATCAAGTTGAAATATCATCCAGTTTTAGACCTTTTACTTTTAATGGTCCATTGGTTCAGTATGAATATTATTAACATACAATATATGCAAAAAAAGTACCTAAAATCAGATTTACTCAACACATTGTCTGTTTTGCATGTTCCAGCTTCTATTTTATGACTTTTATTACCGGCTGACTTTGAAAGAAAACGGTTGAGCCACAACTAGTTAATTTTTCCATTTTTAAAATGATCATTTTGCTTGAAAGCTTCTGCTTAACGTCACATTAGTCTTGTTCACATCTAAAGTGTGAGAAGTTCTTTTAACAACCTCCTCTCACCACTTCTTGTGCCTTTTTCATATTTTCAATGAGAATTATTCCATTGAAGTTTTATTATAAAATGAATTTCAATGTGTCTCCAGACACTAAAGCACATGTGGGGGGAATGTTGCACAAGCAGCGCTTAATCATTTGTCTGAAACAGTGAAACTTGTATTGTTCATGTCTGTATGGCGTGCGGTATATACTCTGGTATACGCTCCATAGAACACAGGCAGGCGCGCGCTCTTACATATGTATGTCCTTTTGAGCCCACTTCAACACTGTCTGCACCTCGACGATGAGATTCAACTAGAGGAGTCGTTATGACATTTCCGAATGAGCCTTTTGAAGGCCTGCCCAGCCACACGTTGCAGTTATAAATGTCCTGTCAATCCTCATTGGATTCATGTGTCGGGGGAGTCCTCTGCTGAAATGAAATTATGTCTCAGCTCTAAAGTCATCATGTGCTGCTGTGTCCCGCAGACAGTCCAGCCTCCTGATGAAAAATGTGTTAGAAATGTTCTCGGGGGTGACGGGAGAAAAAACATCAAAAATAACAGCAGAGGTAATCTGAGGAGTGTGTGTGTGTGTGTGTGTGTGTGTGTGTGTGTGTGTGTGTGTGTGTGTGTGTGTGTGTGTGTGTGTGTGTGTGTGTGTGTGTGTGTGTGTGTGTGTGTGTGTGTGTGTGTGTGTGTGTGTGTGGGACGAACATGTAAATCAGGAGTCAGACAGTCATGCTTCACATCACAGGAGGGCAGCTGAAGTTTTTTATACTTCTTTTGATTTCCTGCTGCACAGTGTCATGATTGCACCAGGACCGATTAGTCATGTGTGAGATTTGCGGCGAGCAGCCTGCCGGAGGAGGACAGGCGCTCGCCTCGATTGTTGGTCACCAGCCAAAGTGGATGGTTGCTGGAGACAAAGTAGTAATCCTCAAGAGGTTTTCATTATTTTTCTTTTCATTTATTTTGCCAACATTTAAAAAGCCCAGCCCACGTTTCTGTGGTGATTCCAGAGCTCTGCAATGTTTTTCTTTGACTTTGTAGGCTACTGTATAAACTGCTGCTGCCGGCAGCATATGCTGCGTCTTCTCTAGATGAGTTTTGCCAAAATATGACTTGAAAAGTCATTTTTTGCCGTTGAATCATTTCTAAATTACTAACTCAATATATTTGTCCTGAGAAAAACGTAAGTGAATCATTTATCCATCCATATTCAGAGACAATCCCAGCTGACATGGGGTGAAAAGAAAAACTTTTAGGATGACAGAGGAAGCCAGAGAGAAAACTGAGACATGAAAACTGAGACATGAAAACTGAGACATGCAAACTGAGACATGAAAACTGAGACATGCAAACTGAGACATGCAAACTGAGACATGCAAACTGAGACATGCAAACTGAGACATGCAAACTGAGACATGCAAACTCCTCTCAGACGGAAAAACCAACATGTAGAATCAGAAGAGAGGAATGAAAGCGTGGTGGCCACTACACTGCTACGTAAAGACAAGATGAACCCATCACAGAGAAACTCACACGATTTTCCTCAAAACCTTTTTTGTCTGCAGGAGAAACATGCACACTCCACACAGAATGTCCCTCCAGCTGAGATTTGATCTGGGGACCTTTTCCCTGTGAGCAGAGAGTGCTAACCACTACACCAAGTCTGTCAAATTTAAAGGGTCATATTCTGCAGAATACTCGTCCCCATACCTGGACTGACGTCCCAGAAGTGAAGACAGTCTGTCCTCTCTGTCCCTGGCTTGTTCCAGGTTTTAAAAAGTGTGTTGCTCCAAGCAGCCAATCAGAATCAAACCCTATACAGTGTCATCGGGGGTTTAGCCAATCCCAATCAAGGTAGGCCCTCCCTTTGACTCCTCCCACAATTAGACAGCTCTGCTCTGGCACATGGCACCACAAGAGGAAGTACTTCCTCCTCTTCCCAAGATGGGCATGTGTGGGCGGAGCCAGTCCAGCTCACACAGACACAGCAGATTCTGAATGTAGCTCCTATGATCCAATATTCAAATGAGGAAAATCAAGGAGGAGCTAGAAACTTAGAATACTGAAGGTTTCTGGACCGACCAGACCAGGAGGAGGAGGAGAACAGGAGGAGGAGGAGGACAGGAGGAGGAGGAGGAGAACAGGAGGAGGAGGTGAACAGGAGGAGGAGGAGGACAGGAGGAGGAGGAGGAGGAGAACAGGAGGAGGAGGTGAACAGGAGGAGGAGGAGGACAGGAGGAGGAGAACAGGAGGAGGAGGAGAACAGGAGGAGGAGGAGGAGGAGGACAGGAGGAGGAGAACAGGAGGAGGAGGAGGAGGACAGGAGGAGGAGGAGAACAGGAGGAGGAGAACAGGAGGAGGAGGAGGACAGGAGGAGGAGGAGGACAGGAGGAGGAGGAGGAGGAGAACAGGAGGAGGAGAACAGGAGGAGGAGGAGGACAGGAGGAGGAGGAGGAGGAGGAGAACAGGAGGAGGAGGAGGAGAACAGGAGGAGGAGGAGGACAGGAGGAGGAGGTGAACAGGAAGAGGAGGAGGAGGAGAACAGGAGGAGGAGGAGAACAGGAGGAGGAGAACAGGAGGAGGAGAACAGGAGGAGGAGGAGGACAGGAGGAGGAGGTGAACAGGAAGAGGAGGAGGAGGAGAACAGGAGGAGGAGGAGAACAGGAAGAGG
The DNA here is from genome assembly GCF_963383615.2 of Lipophrys pholis. Classification (NCBI taxonomy): domain Eukaryota; kingdom Metazoa; phylum Chordata; class Actinopteri; order Blenniiformes; family Blenniidae; genus Lipophrys; species Lipophrys pholis. Next base: position 34,370,043 of record NC_137629.1, on the reverse strand, counting down.
AGGAGGAGGAGAACAGGAGGAGGAGGAGGAGAACAGGAGGAACAGGAGGAGGAGTTAAAGCTGATGATACTACTCCTATCTGGCCAAACCACCAAGCAAATTGAAAAAGTTTCAAGCTTTGATCTTTTTTAGTTTTTTGAACAAATTTCTAGTGAACCGGACCCTGAGAGTCCAGCTGAGGTGGTGTTGCTATCAGAACATGTGGTCAGGACCCTGAGAGTCCAGCTGAGGTGGTGTTGCTATCAGAACATGTGGTCAGGACCCTGAGAGTCCAGCTGAGGTGGTGTTGCTATCAGAACATGTGGTCAGGACCCTGAGAGTCCAGTTGAGGTGGTGTTGCTATCAGAACATGTGGTCAGGACCCTGAGAGTCCAGCTGAGGTGGTGTTGCTATCAGAACATGTGGTCAGGACCCTGAGAGTCCAGCTGAGGTGGTGTTGCTATCAGAACATGTGGTCAGGACCCTGAGAGTCCAGCTGAGGTGGTGTTGCTATCAGAACATGTGGTCAGGACCCTGAGAGTCCAGTTGAGGTGGTGTTGCTATCAGAACATGTGGTCAGGACCCTGAGAGTCCAGCTGAGGTGGTGTTGCTATCAGAACATGTGGTCAGGACCCTGAGAGTCCAGCTGAGGTGGTGTTGCTATCAGAACATGTGGTCAGGACCCTGAGAGTCCAGCTGAGGTGGTGTTGCTATCCGAACATGTGGTCAGGACCCTGAGAGTCCAGCTGAGGTGGTGTTGCTATCAGAACCGGTGGTCAGGACCCTGAGAGTCCAGCTGAGGTGGTGTTGCTATCAGAACATGTGGTCAGGACCCTGAGAGTCCAGCTGAGGTGGTGTTGCTATCAGAACATGTGGTCAGGACCCTGAGAGTCCAGCTGAGGTGGTGTTGCTATCAGAACATGTGGTCAGGACCCTGAGAGTCCAGCTGAGGTGGTGTTGCTATCAGAACATGTGGTCAGGACCCTGAGAGTCCAGTTGAGGTGGTGTTGCTATCCGAACATGTGGTCAGGACCCTGAGAGTCCAGTTGAGGTGGTGTTGCTATCAGAACCGGCGGTCAGGGTTAGTTTGTAAAAGCAGGGATGATGTCACTGTCATAGGAGAAGCTTTTCTTTTCACTGCATCATTAAAGCTGGAGTCGTTTTATCACGGAATTATTTGGTTTGTGGAAATGTATACATTTACATCACGTATACTCTGCAAGTAAAACTTTAAAGTTTAAATTTAAAAGTTATCATGGCACTATTTTACCGCTGCATCTTCCCCCTGAACTAAACAAATTCCTCATCGAACAGGAAGGGGTTAAACTTCAGAAGCTAATGCTCAGCAGCTGGTCCTGAAACACGCTCACTACTGTCGCCCCTCATGATGAAGTCACGGAGCTTTTCACTGGAAGTCTGGAGTGAGACTTCAAACATCATCGTATTGGTGCACAAAAGATGAGCTCCTCCTCCGAACCTCATCAAACTTGTTAAATATGATATGAACTCCACAGGCAAACAATCGGCGCTCTCAGCCGGAGCCTCTGGAGATGGCGCCACGCTGCTCTCCGTGGGCAGAGACTCCGGGTTCCATTCCCATGGTGCGTGCAGATCCGGCGGGTACCAGAATAGCACCTGCTGGCAGAGCCGGCCCCCCTGTCGAGAGGGCAGGTGGTGATCTGGAGGAGAAACCATGTCGACAGCCAGTCTGAAAACAAGTCCACGCTCCAGCACATCCTCTGGTTTCTCTCTGCTCGCTGGATTTAAAGCAGCCTGATTATTCCAGCTCTCACCTTGAAATGCTAATGCTAACACAGAACAGTGGCTAATAGGCAGATTACATATTCGGGGGCTTCGATTCACATCGTTTCCTGGTGTTGCTCCCTCACCCCTACAGCTGGAGTTTAGCTGGAGACACATCCACCCACTCATTGTTTCGTCTTTTGTCCTCGTGAGGATGTTTTCAAATGTCATCCCGATGACAAGCAGAGGAGAGCTGCTGCTTTTGTGTGGCGGCTTCTCACTGAACAGAGCGGCGTGCACACGCAGACACACTGCCATTCATTTGCTCACTATCCCTTCCCGCTCTCACACCGTCCTGATTGTCTCTCCTCCTCCTCCTCCTCCTCCTCCCTCTCTCTCAACACGCCACATTGCCTGGATTAGCATAGTAATGTGCCTTGTTGCATCACACTGGCTGTAATCAATTACAGCCGGTCATCCAGCGTCTATAGCTGCAGACACTTACACCAGTCTGCCGTTTGTTCATCATGTCCAACAGCATTTCATCTCCAGACCTCTTCAGTCTGCTGCTTAGAAAATAAGAAG
>NC_137629.1:34355949-34367536 GCF_963383615.2 Lipophrys pholis | reverse complement strand
GCAGAATGATTTGGATGAATTGGATGATTTTACACTGAAAACGCTCCGGCTCCTTCTCCATGGAACGGGGAACGCTGCGCACCACAACCGTAGTAGATAATTTATTATTTAATTTTTTTTATTTAATTTTTTATTAATTATTTAATAATTATTTTTTTTTTTTTTTTTTTTTAATTTATACTTTATTTTTTTAAATTTTATTTTTTTTAATTTTTTTTTTTTTTAATTTTATTTTATTTTTTTTTTTATTTTTTTTTTTTTTTTTTTTTTTTAATTTTTTTTTTTTTTTCTATTTTTTTATTTTTTTTTATTTTTTTTTATTTTTTTTATATTTTTTTATATAAATTTTTTTTTTTTTTTGGAATTTTTTATATCTTCCTGTGGCTTCGTTACACAAACAAACAACAGCACCCCCTCATGGCTCAACATGAAAACTACATCGTTTTCAGAATGTTGCCATGCAAACGTGAAACTTTCCTGGAATGAAAACGCAGAAACGATGTGTTTTCACTTGAGACGCTGTCGTGGAAACGGGGCTCATTCTGACCATTTAACCACAGTCACATGTTTTTAACTGTGGAAGGAAAACATGCAAACTCCACACTGAAAGGCTGGAATCAAACTGACCACCAACCACTACCCCACCGTGCCACGCACTTTGAATTCAGTTCTAGTAATGATTTGTATTTTATTAGAATTCAAGAATTTTCCCTGGGTTAATAAAGTATTTCTATTCCATTCCCTGTCCTGTCCTGTCCTGTCCTGTCCTGTCCTGTCCTGACCTGTCCTGTCCTGTCCTGTCCTGTCCTGCTCTGTTCTTTGATCATGCTGGGAAAAGGCACCTCCCCCCCAGATGTTTCCTGCTGCCCCCCCCCCCCCCCCCCAACACTATGTGTGCTTTTCTCCCTGATTGACTGGAACAATAAATATTAGTATAATGATATTGTGACTTTTCTGGTCTTTAGTGACCACAATCTTTCAAATAAGACGTTCTGTATCTTGCTCAACCATCCAGCGAGACAGAATGAACTCTTTTTTTTTAAAGCTCTGCCAGATATATTGGCCCCTGAATACTTTTGTTGTTGCCTGATTAGTAGATACACCAAAGCCAGTCACCCGAAAAAAAAACCCTGATACTTTTTTTGTTTGTTTTAGGTGGAGGGAACATGACACTGTTATCTGCAGTGGCATTAGACAATCTTTGCACATGTTGCTCAGTCAAATGGAACAAATGATAGACATGCTGTCTGGATTGAATGGAGATGACATGCCTCTTAATCTGGATGAAGTTTGATCTCCGCCAGGATTCTTTCTATTTCACCGCGTTTTTCCATTTTTTTTGCAGCAATTGCAGATGTGCTGATATGATTCAGTCGAGTCTATCCGACTAAGCTCTCAGTCAGATCTGCAGGCCGCGGCACAGTGTCCAACAAGGCGTCCCTGTCTGCTTCCTCTTGACAGGGGGCCGTGCATCATCTCCACCCTTCTGATCCCCGGTTCATAAAACGACAGCCCGTTCCTGTCCTTGGGGGTTTGTGGTCAAACAGAAGCAGCCAGCGAGGTTAAAATCAAAGTTTGAAGAAAGGAACACTCAAAGAACACGTGACAGATGTCCACTGACGTGTGACTTCTACATATTTATGTATTTCCGGTAAAGCTGAAGTACAGTCATTATTTGATGCCGGTGTCACATCCTTTTTTTTCCCACTCAGGCGCACATCAGGTCCGATCTACTCATAGTTTGCGCGGATAAAAGCAGGTGGAAGCGTGATACTGCACGTGAACACTGATTTACTATCAGGGCGCACTGAGGATTGGGTCTGATATACTGCAGTATAATGCAGTTCACTCGCTGTTGAGTTTATTTGTATGGAGCCTCAGAAATAAAACTTTAATATTTCATGCCTACACATTAGTTACTTTTGTTACAATATATTATTTTTCGGGCACAAAATAGTAGTTCGGAAATGGAAGTTGTAATTTTTGGCCATGAAATGTTATAATGTTGCCATGAATTGGTAATTTGTGACTATGAAATAATAATTTGCAGCCTTGAAGTATAAGTATTTGGCCATGAATAAGTAACTTGAGGTCATGAAACAGTAAGTTGAAGCCGCTTAATAGTAATTTGTGGCCATGAAATACTACTATCATGAATATTTATATAAATATGGAATATCAAACGAATGTTCCAGGAATATTGGAATGCATAAACAGATTTAAGTTCAGTGCACAACCTGATTTACATTGTCTGAAAACGAGTTTTGAGAACTCAGCGCTCCATTCAGACACGGTGACCCCAGGCTACCGATTGTAAAGTGGAACCCGTGCAGATCTTCCACTGACTGACGCTTGTTTGCACCTGATGTCAGTCATGACGTTGTTCTCAGGGAAGCACCTGATTTACACACAAATTGATTTGAGCAAATGTGCTAAACTGCTCATTTCCTGTTGGATCTTAGTACATCAGCCCTGTAGTGGGTACCTGTGGTGCTGACGGTCAGATGGTGTCAGTTCAGAAAAGGTTTTCAGTTCTTTCAATTAATCAATGAAACAATGGTTTCATCTGCAAACACATTGTCCTCAAGCATGTTGGATCTGACTCTCCTCTGTCCCTGGGTGGAGCTTCAGTCTGCTGGTAAAGAGAAAGTATGTGACCCGGCTGTGCTGCAGAGCTGAATAAGAGTCTGCTCTAGATGCAGAACGAGGAGACGCCCTCCAGTGCAAGATGAATCATCAGACATGTCTCCATTTTACTGGAAATAAAAACGAAACTAAACCAAAGTTTCAAAATACTTGAATAACATGATTCTATTTTATTAATTAATTACTTGGCACAGTCCAAAAAATAAAAAGCAGTTAGTGTAGAGACAGAAGGTATTTTTTATTTGCTGGGATCTTTAAAGAGAACCTCGGTCCTCAGAGCTTTTTGTTGTAACAGAACCAAACGCACCTCTTGTGTCTCAGCGGGAAAACAAAGCTTTAATCTCAGTCAGGAAGATAAAGTAATGCTCATCCTCTCCTCCTCCTCCTCCTCCTCCTCCTCCTCCTCCTCCTCCTCCTCCTCCTCCTCCTCGTCCTCCTCCTCCTCCTCCTCCTCCCCCTCCTCTCCTCCTCCTCCTCCTCCCCCTCCTCTCCTCCTCCTCCTCCTCCTCCTCCCCCTCCTCTCCTCCTCCTCCTCCTCCTCCTCCTCGTCCTCGTCCTCGTCCTCCTCCTCCTCCTCCTCCTCCTCCTCCTCCTCCTCCTCCTCGTCCTCGTCCTCCTCCTCCTCCTCGTCCTCCTCATCCTCCACCTGCTCCCTCCTCCTCCTCCTCCTCCTCCTCCTCCTCCTCCTCCTCGTCCTCCTCCTCCTCCTCCTCCCCCTCCTCCTCCTCCTCATCCTCCTCCTCCTCCTCCTCCTCCTCGTCGTCGTCCTCCTCCTCCTGCTCCCTCCTCCTCCTCCTGCTCCCTCCTCCTCCTCCTCCTCCTCGTCCTCCTCCTCCTCCCCTCCGTCCTCCTCCTCCTCCTCGTCCTCCTCCTCCTCCTCCTCGTCCTCCTCCTCCTCCTCCTCCGTCCTCCTCCTCCTCCTCCTCCCCCTCCTCCTCCTCCTCCTCCTCCTCCTCCTCCCCCTCCTCTCCTCCTCCTCCTCCTCCTCCTCCTCGTCCTCCTCCTCCTCCTCCTCCTCGTCCTCCTCCTCCTCGTCCTCCTCCTCTTCGTCCTCCTCCTCCTCCTCCTCCTCGTCCTCCTCCGTCCTCCCCCTCCTCCTGCTCCCTCCTCCTCCTCCTCCTCCTCCTCCTCCTCCTCCTCCTCCCCCGCCTCCTCCTCCTGCTCCCTCCTCCTCCTCCTCCTCCTCCTCCTCCTCCTCCTCCTCCGTCCTCCTCCTCCTCCTCCTCCTCGTCCTCCTCCTCCTCGTCCTCCTCCTCTTCGTCCTCCTCCTCCCCCTCCTCCTCCGTCCTCCCCCTCCTCCTGCTCCCTCCTCCTCCTCGTCCTCCTCCTCTTCGTCCTCCTCCTCCTCCTCCTCCTCCGTCCTCCCCCTCCTCGTCCTCCTCCTCCTCCTCCTCCTCCTCCTCTGTCCTCTGGGCATTGTTTCCAGGGAGAATGCCTCTGAATGTTTTGTTGTTCTTCTTGTTATTTCTACTGTTTTTACAGCATGTGCCGGAGCTGACTTCTTGCTAACCTTTAGAATCTTGACCACAGCAATAAAGCCCACACAGATTCATCTCTCCTCGTGCCCTCTCTTGTCATCCGAGCCCTTAATCTTTACGCTCTGCCTTTCTCCCTCAGCGAATATATAAGTATTCATCCAGCTCCACAGGCAGGGGAAATGTGACACAGTTGTATAAGGAGAAATATGGCGATGTTGGGAAGATCCTATAACCAGTGTTTTATTGCTGAATGGAGGGGGAAGTGCTCTCTTGGAGGAGAGGTCATAAATGTGCTATATCAGTATCAATATTCATAATCCCTTTATTGACTTCACTGTTTTCTTACTTGTTGTGCTTCATGATTTCATCTCATAAAATTAGTCAGAGTGTATGTACACACGGTATATATATTGCTGTATATTTACCTTGGCTCCCCCTTTGTGCAGGAATCAGTTGCTATTTTTGTTTGTCTCTCATGAGCTTCTGCTCAGAACAGATCTGCTCAGTTTACGCAGGGAAAATGTGCCGAAACAGTCATTTGTTCAGCTGTTGTCACTAACAGTTCCAGCAGATTGGATTCATTTACAGCATTTTCCTCCCAACAATCACCAACTTGTTTAATTGTGGACCTGTCAGATGTTTGGGTATTGTACGATTGGCTCGCTGCCAGTGTGTGTGTGTGTGTGTGTGTGTGTGTGTGTGTGTGTGTGTGTGTGTGTGTGTGTGTGTGTGTGTGTGTGTGTGTGTGTGAGAGAGACGGAGTTAAACAGATGCACCCCTCTGCCACTTGTCTCAGGTGTCTCGGAGTGTTTCCACCACTTCCACTCTCTTTCATCCGCCGCCAGTTCACCTGCCAGGTGCAGTGACTCACAGAGCGACAAGGTGCGCTCATGCTTTAATGCCTTTTTGCACCATCGGCTCGCACACACAGTCACAACAGTGCAACAACAAACACATCTGCATCTGTTAAATGTGTTTCTAGTTCACTGCACCATGTCAGTGATTAGTTTTATTATTACTTTACATCTCAATCGCTGAAGTTTCATCCCTGAGGAACTTTGATATTTTCAGTCATCTTGCAATTATCTATATCTGTTGTACAATTTTACAATTTACAGAATTCTTTGGGTAGAAATTATTTCACACATACATATATATACATATATACAGTATATATACAGTAAATATATATATATATATATATATATATATATATATATATATATATATATATATATATATATATACCAGTGGCATATATATACCTAGTGCTGGTGTGAGTCAATCCACCCCTCAATAACTTTTTATGACTACAAAAACCAAGTTATCATGCAGAACTGCAGTATAAAAAGCCTTTGCATCACAGATAGAAACTGGTGTATCCAGAATAAATACCTTGATGACCAGTGGCGGACCTGGATGGTTTTCTGTCCCGGGGCGAAGACTGTTTATGACCCCGGTTCTCGTCTCTCCTTCTGCTGCAGCAGCTATTCCTGAAACTGAGACAAACGTCAGCTTTCCGTGGTCTTGGAAATAATATAATGGCAAATAATATAATTCTGAATCCTGCCAAGGAAGTTGTTTTGACCGCAAGAAAATTACACCGGACCTCCGTGCGCTTGGAGTGCTGCGGTGCGTTCAATGACCTCCAGGAAAAATCCCTTTTGGTTTTGACAATAAATCTGCAACCAAATGTCTTTATCTTCTCCTTCAGCCATTGTAGTTTGACTAAACCTCTATTAAATCAACCAACTATATTTTGTTCCTGCACATGCTCCAGATGCAGTCAGCCAGTCCAATCAGAGGGCAGGAATATGCTGACGTCACGCTAGGCCTTCTAGAAGGTCCTGAGTCGTCAATATCTAAATCTGATTGGTTGAAGCAGCAGCGTCACCGACTCTTATTTTCCACTGCAGACGCCTGCAGAACTGAACCTGAAGGCCTCAGGCAGCTTTCTGTACCCGGCAACAGGTGATGGCTGGACTGTGATTGGTTCAAACTTTAACGTAGAAGTTCAGTCTGGAAGCAGCAGTCAGGAGAGAAACTATGAGAGGAAGCAGACAGACAGTTTGGAATTATTTAAGAAGTATTGATGGATAAAATATGATCAACATCAGTCTGTGATTCTGAGACTTTTCTCAGGCCTGTAGAGAAGCCTTCAGGCCCTGACACCCGCCACTGATATCTATCTATCTATCTATCTATCTATCTATCTATCTATCTATCTATCTATCTATCTATCTATCTATCTATCTATCTATCTATCTATCTATCTATCTATCTATCTATCTATCTATCTATCTATCTATCTATCTATCTATCTATCTATCTATCTATCTATCTATCTATCTATCTATCTATCTATCTATCTATCTATCTATCTATCTATCTATCTATCTATCTATCTATCGTATTGTGGTGTGCACCTTGAGGGAGGTTCTCTCAAGCAGAATGAAGGGGTGTGTTGGTGACGGAGAGGGGTGTGTTGGTGACGGAGAGGGGTGTGCTGGTGACGGAGAGGGGTGTGTTGGTGACGGAGAGGGGTGTGTTGGTGACGGAGAGGGGTGTGCTGGTGACGGAGAGGGGTGTGTTGGTGACGGAGAGGGGTGTGCTGGTGACGGAGAGGGGTGTGTTGGTGACGGAGAGGGGTGTGTTGGTGACGGAGAGGGGTGTGTTGGTGACGTGCGGGGGTGTGTTGGTGACGGAGAGGGGTGTGCTGGTGACGGAGAGGGGTGTGTTGGTGACGGAGAGGGGTGTGTTGGTGACGGAGAGGGGTGTGCTGGTGACGGAGAGGGGTGTGTTGGTGACGGAGAGGGGTGTGCTGGTGACGGAGAGGGGTGTGTTGGTGACGTGCGGGGGTGTGTTGGTGACGGAGAGGGGTGTGTTGGTGACGGAGAGGGGTGTGCTGGTGACGGAGAGGGGTGTGTTGGTGACGTGCGGGGGTGTGTTGGTGACGGAGAGGGGTGTGTTGGTGACGGAGAGGGGTGTGTTGGTGACGGAGAGGGGTGTGTTGGTGACGTGCGGGGGTGTGTTGGTGACGGAGAGGGGTGTGTTGGTGACGGAGAGGAGTGTGTTGGTGACGGAGAGGGGTGTGTTGGTGACGTGCGGGGGTGTGTTGGTGACGGAGAGGGGTGTGTTGGTGACGTGCGGGGGTGTGTTGGTGACGGAGAGGGGTGTGCTGGTGACGGAGAGGGGTGTGTTGGTGACGGAGAGGGGTGTGTTGGTGACGTGCGGGGGTGTGTTGGTGACGGAGAGGGGTGTGCTGGTGACGGAGAGGGGTGTGCTGGTGACGGTGAGGGGTGTGTTGGTGATGGAGAGGGGTGTGTTGGTGACGTGCGGGGGTGTGTTGGTGACGGAGAGGGGTGTGTTGGTGACGGAGAGGGGTGTGTTGGTGACGTGCGGGGGTGTGTTGGTGATGGAGAGGGGTGTGTTGGTGACGTGCGGGGGTGTGTTGGTGACGGAGAGGGGTGTGTTGGTGACGTGCGGGGGTGTGTTGGTGATGGAGAGGGGTGTGTTGGTGACGGAGAGGGGTGTGTTGGTGATGGAGAGGGGTGTGTTGGTGACGTGCGGGGGTGTGTTGGTGACGGAGAGGGGTGTGCTGGTGACGGTGACGTGCGGGGGTGTGTTGGTGACGGAGAGGGGTGTGCTGGTGACGGAGAGGGGTGTGTTGGTGACGGAGAGGGGTGTGTTGGTGACGGAGAGGGGTGTGTTGGTGACGTGCGGGGGTGTGTTGGTGACGGAGAGGGGTGTGCTGGTGACGGAGAGGGGTGTGTTGGTGACAGGGAGGTGTTAAAAGAGGAAGTGCGGTGACGCACAGGGAAAATGTTGGACAGGTGAACTGTCAGGCTGCTGGAGGCAATAAAGAAAGCCGACTCGACTCCTTCGTCCGTCTCATCTTTCCCAGCCTCCACAGTATATACTTTAAGAATTCTGTAAATTATAAGTATTTGTTCATGTGTTTTCAATATTTTTTTTGCTGGATTTGCATAAAGTGCACAACAACAGACTTTAATCATGTGTAGCATGTAGCATGTAGCATGTAGCATGTAGCACGGCTACCTGTTGTTCTGAACTTTCCTCCTCCTGATATTTACCAAAACATCATTTACAGTCTGTTTTACCTGTGTCCTCATTAATATTAAAGAATCTCCAAACCGCAGTACTGAACCTGATGCTGATATTGGCATTGGAGCAGATCGTCTCTCAACTGTAAGGTTGCAGGTTCGATTCTCCATCTGTCCACATCTTAAAGTGTTCTTGAGCAGGACTGTGTGTATGCAGTGTGAGAGTGGTTGGTGGTGGTCGGAGGGGCTGATGGAGTGAAATGGCAGCTTCTCCTCCGTCAGTCTGCCCCAGAGCAGCTGTGGCTACGTACGTAGTTTACCACCATCAGGTATGGAGGGAATGAACGATGCAATGTAAAGCATCTTTGAGCGCTATAGAAAACCTATACATTATTATTATTTACAATATTTCCCCCTTTTTTTAGCTTCACTGTACATGAATCCTGCATATTTATATTTATCATAATGGATTCACCAAATATAGTGACCCACTTTAAAATATCAAAGATAATATATGTTTTAATACTATGGACTTAATTTCACTTAAATTGTCGAATAATCCCACAAATTGGACGCAGCCAAACCAACAGCAGCTCCTGCAATTCAAATGAAGCAAACCTGCTGAGGTGAGGGGTTCCATTCCCAGCTCTGCAAACTGGCCTGATTGGAAGGATTTCAGCGATTGTTCGGATACACGGAGGCCAATCAGAACCGAGTCCAGCTCTGATGCTCTGATTGGACGCAGGAACACCATGTGGATTTCTGTAAATGCGTCTTTAACTTGAACCGCATAAACAACCCGCTGAATGTGTTCTTACTGAATGTGTTCTTACTGAATGTGTTCTTACTGAATGTGTTCTTACTGAATGTACCTTCCAATGTCGGACTAAATATAGAGACGGTATCTGCTAAGGTGTGCAGTCTGGGCTTCTGACATGATTCCTTAGGAGGAAACTCATTCTTTGCAAGAAAATTGTGAAGCGAGGTCTTTTAACTTGAAGTAAGTTGTTGTTTTCAGTGCATGTTTATTGAATATAGTGAGAATCCTGACATTGTGGAATGAATCTTGGTTTCACCAAGGCTACAGCAGAATCCACAGGAGGATGAATGGTGCTGCAGCCTCGGCTCGAGAGCATATCCGGATCCTCTTCGTGAGGAAATGGCTGTTTCTCATCCTAATCGAACGCCACAAACCTCGTGAGACGAACAGGAGGAGACACAAAGCAGACCGGCTTGTGTTGCCACAGGACCCAAACCAGGGGGAGAAAAGAAAAAGCTGCGCTGCCAAGTTTTGGTGGAGATGCTGTTGATCTGTTCAAGGTTGATGGAAACAGGAACCCAGAAAGCTTCCAGCCGTGCGGCGAAGTCCCTCTGGGAGGTTCCTGAGGAGATGCAGAGGCAGGTTCCAGCATAGAACCATCACGTTCAGCCTGTTACTCTGAGTTGTTGTTGGCACCCGGTGACTCCAGATGGGCCACCTTGCTCTCTGCTAAATGGGTCAGTTATTCTTAGTGACGACAGTCATCACAATGATGTCACCGGCAGAAATGACTCACTAAAACATGTTTTGATGCGATGTTTCTTCGATGCGCCCCCGTTTTGTGGATCATATCTGTAAAAGAGCGAAGCACCTTTTCATCTGCAGCCCAGGAACGGTGTGCGAGGAGACGTGGGGATTTGCTGTGGGTGCAGCCAGGAGGAGTTTCTTTCAGTTTGAGATGGAAGACGTGTTTGTGCTCCTGCACAATGAGCACTTGGTAGATGTCGGAGCTCAAACAAACATGTTGTGAACTTTCAAATTCATCCTGGTATTAATCTTTGATGTAAACGCTCCACGGGGCAGATTTTGACACCAGCGATTAGAACGAGGCTTTTCAGCCTCCTGCTCAGGAGGAGAAATTTCTCCTGGCCCATAAATATTAATTGAAGCGGCCTGGGCCGCAGGAATAACTTATGTAAATTCATAAATTGAGGGCTATTCACCTCAAAGCAATTTGTTGATGAGGTAAGTGGGAATGGGTCGGCGGTGCAGTGAGAGCGGTGAAGAGGATCAGGCTCTCGTGGTTCTGTGGTGCTTCTGGTACAGAAGAGCTCCTCGCCACTGAAATGACAGAAATGCAGGAATCCAGAGTTTCTGCACCCGAGCTGCTCAGAAGGCCTCAATCAGGAATCAACACGGTGGAGGTGTGTGACTTCAATCAGCCGCTTTATTTAGCTGAAGGTTGGTTTGGCTTTTTGTGGTGTAGGTTTTCATGTCGTATTAATTTTGACTTGGCGGCAGCAGCCCCGGGGGAGTCGGAGCCCGAGAGCTCATCACTTTCTCATGAGGTCAAACTCATCACTCTTAAATTGATTAGCTTGAAATTTAATAGACCTGCTTATGAACCCGGCAGAATGAATCCGGTTGTTGTTGCTAAACAGAAGACTGGCTTTGAATCAGCTTGATCCTCTGATCCTGCAGCTTCATTCCACAATCCATGGACCTTATATCAGCTAAACTAATGGATGTGGACCAGGAGGGGGCAAAGACATTTTAGTAAGGAGGACAAATTCAGCCCAAGCTCATCCTGCGTGCGCCGGACTGATCAAATAGTACCATTTTAACCTTTAACTTTTTAAGATTTTCTTTGTGTTGGTGGAGAGTATACGTGATAAAAATCTCTATATTTCCACAATATAACAAACATTTGCGAGAGAAAAATAACTACAATTTTGGTGAGAACACAGTGAAATGTCCCACAAACTTCTCCTGGAGCTGTTGCATTCTGGGTGTTTTTACAAACTGACCCTGACAGCGTGGCTTTGAGGTTAAAGCTCGTTTGCTGGCTTTCATGGCAGCGTCACCATATATACTTTATCATTTGGTTGGTGGTTTGTTTGGCCTCTTGTGTGGCGGTTTTTAGCCCACAGGCCTTATGTTTGACACCCCTGCTCTAAATCGTCCATAGCGAGGTGTGAATAGAAGTGATTATTTCTCTGCCTGCAACTCTTTCCCTTTTCCTGGGGGTTTATAACTCTGAAACCTTTTCCAATTGGCAAAGTAGACGTAATAAAAACTCAATTTACAGCAGCGTTCAACATTAAACTGTGGCTTCCAAGGCCTGGAGTTTTCATTTTTACATTTTAATGTTGTTTTGACAGCACGTACATATTTTGTTTCCATTTCAAAGAGCCGTACGTCCAGCGATGCTACAGTGGTGCTGCGCCTGGAAGTCGCTCTGTTCTCCAGAAGGAAATGGACCAAATATGTGGATTTATACTCAAAGAGCACAAGAACTGCTTCAGCAGACACATCCAGACTGTCTGGCTCACTGGGGTGTGAGGATGGATGGATGGATGGATGGATGGATGGATGGATGGATGGACGGATGGATGGATGGATGGATGGATGGATGGATG
>NC_137629.1:34270949-34350949 GCF_963383615.2 Lipophrys pholis | reverse complement strand
GAATTGTTTATTGTCGAGGGGCAAGTCTCTCTTTTCCACCTTTGTTTCTTTCCCGGCAGAGCGTTGGACTCGAAAATACTCCACAGATTTTTCTTCCTAACAATAAAATTTGTCCTTGTAATAGCACCTTGCAGGCTTTAGCTTTTCTCTTTCTTTTTTTTTATGTGGCCACAAGTCGTATTAAAACCTGCCATTTTCTCCATCTTTTGCACTGTGAGGACACAGTTTAAAGACATCATTCGCCAAATTGTTTTGATTTGCTGTTATTGGTCTGGCAAGGTAGCGCTTACTATATCTGACAGATTCCATTTAGACCTTATCTGATAAGAAGCCGTCTTCTATGAGTCACTGGAACCAAAGAAGAGATGGGAGATGTGGCCTGTTAAGACTCTTATAAAAAGGCAATTATGTCTGGTCATTTTTTTGGAGGGGGTGGGCCGTACATCGCGGACCACGGGGGAACCATTACTTTTAATCCTGCCTCGCTCGGTCACTGCACATTTGGAAAAGATATGACTATCTTATTGTTATGACTCTGCTAGAATAAAGGAAGAAGATGACAGTGGAAAGCTGGAGATAAAATGCAGCCTTAATAGATGTAGAGAGATCAAAGACTGACACAGGAGCCGAGATTGGGTTCTAGATGTGAAAAACGGAGAGATGACTGGTGAGTTTGTTCTGCAACAGGAGATGATAATCTGTGTTTCTGTCTCGCAGGAAGGACTAGTGTGCCTCACCAGGAGAACAACTCCATCGATACGGGACAGGTGGACGTAGGGAAGCGGGCGGGTCAGAGCGTCCCCCCGGGGGTCTTCTGGCGTTCCCAGCTGAACGTGGACCAGCCACGTTTCCTCAAGTTCAACATCTCGGTTCAGAAGAACGCCCTGATCGGAGTCTACGGGCGGAAAGGTCTCGCCCCGTCTCACACTCAGGTACAGGCCTTTAGTTTGTTTAATTACACACGGATCTCTACTGAATTAAATGTCACATCAGGTTCTGTCCTGGGTCCACTTCTATTTTCTGTTTGTGATAACATTCCACATGTGCAGCTTCATTTCTATGCTGACGACACGGTCCTGTACTGCGGCGGCGCTGGCTTTGCTCCCTACTACGCTTGTTTGGGTTCAAGCTTGTGTTGAATGCCTCTAAAACCAAAATGCTGCAGGTTTCTAATGCTAGTGAGAGAGTAGTATACTCTGCTGACACAATCAAAGTAGTTTGTTATTTTATTTAATGAACGTTTAACTTTTAGACCTCATGCTGAAATCCTCGTGAAGAAGCTTCATCTCAAGTTAGGTTGAGAAAAAAAGTAGTTTTTTCTCTGCAGCCGGGGAGAAAAAACGAAGAGAGACTGTGGTGATGTGCTAGAAATGCTGGACACTGTGTACCAGGGCTCTTTGAGGTTTGTCACAGGCTGCAAAGCTTCAACCCACCATTGCATCTTATACCTTATATAGTTCAGTCCGGCTCACACTGGTACAATTTCATCTATAAATCCATCCTTGGCCTGCTCCCTTCTTACCTCTGTAGTTATATTTTACTCAAAACCAGCAATTATTGTCTGCACTCAACATCCTTTTATTGACCGTCCCTAAGGTTTACACTGAACTTGGCAAACAGGCTTTTATGTTCTCTGCTGCTGCAGTCTGGAATAACCTCCCGGCTGAACTCCAGCTCCAGGAATTGATCCCGATGAGGAATTTTGTGCTGAAAGGTTTTGGTGGCAGATTCTTTTGGAGTGTGTAACTGCTTTCCTTCCTGGCCAATTTCTGAGGTTTAGACCTTCCTGAGCAGAATTATTGCTATTTATTTCATAATGTGTGTGTTTTAATGTTTCATATGTTTGTTAAATGTAATTGTAACTT
The DNA here is from genome assembly GCF_963383615.2 of Lipophrys pholis. Taxonomy (NCBI): domain Eukaryota; kingdom Metazoa; phylum Chordata; class Actinopteri; order Blenniiformes; family Blenniidae; genus Lipophrys; species Lipophrys pholis. The sequence goes on along the minus strand of NC_137629.1, from coordinate 34,349,084 downwards.
GGTGCTGCTGCCGTCTTGTCCAGGGCTCCCTAGAATTAAAATAGAACGATCTGATGATGTCAACTGTGTAAAAACAATGTTGTATAACTTCCATCACGTATTTACTATGCTGACAAACTCAGCTTGGAAATGTGGCCATCACCAACTCCTGAGGAGAATCTCAGGCGCTTCAGCTGCTAAATACTCCATTAACTTCACTGCTTTATTGTCCCGGCGCCTGGTGCTGCGGCGGCGCCGTGCAGTGGGTTGGTGGAGCTTTTACACTGCGTCTGGATTAAAAAACACACACACACACACACACACACACACTGGAAAGAGCAGTGAGTCTGAACCAGAACAGTAAAGTTTACAACCTGTGAAACCTCTCAGCAAATGCTTATTTTTAATTATAATAACAGTGATTATCACCACGTTCATCACTATAGGTGATCCTTTTCACATTAAGCTCAGTCATGTGGTCGGTTGTAAACACTGGAAAATGAATAAAGCAGCTGATTTAGTGAGTCTCAGCGTGGAATCGATGTAGTAAAGTAAGAGAACAATGCATGCGTGCATGAATCTGCCTGTTGTGGGCATGCATTGCTTCCACTCCCACTAAATGATGTCTGCTGTTGGGAAAATTGACGCGTTTCCAAAATGTCTGACGTGTCATTTCAATGACATTTCTGTGCATCTGAATGTCCAACGTGTGGTGATGGTGATGGAAGCACTCAGACAATGTCTATTTTCCACCACACTTGACTGCAAAAGCTCTTAGCTTCACCTTCTCGACATTCTCTTTCAGTAAAGATAGGCTTCACTCAAGTGTAGACAGCCAGGGCAGTCTTTGATGGAGGAAAGTCCGATGCAGGCGACAATAGGTGAGCTGGATTGCTCTTTCAAGGTGAAGGAAGGAAAAAAAACTAAAAATAGGAGCTAAACTAAATCAAAGGCCAAAAGGTACTAATTAACAAGACACTACTTTTATGTCTCAAGCAATTGTTGTACAGACACTCAAGCTTGTCAATGCCGGACACCGGGTCCATTGTGGCCACAGCTAAATTACATTCTGTTCAGGTACCAGGGGCTCAAATCAATGCATTTACTTAACTGAGCATGAAAGACCCCAATGAGAGATATTGACTGTTCGCCGTATTCACAGCTCGGAAGACAAGACAGCATTTAAGTGCAACAGCCTCTCCACCTTTCTCAAATATAGACTTCCTCCATCTGCTATCGAGTGTCTCTCTGTGCTGATACCAACCAGACAAGTTAGAAGAAACAAACTTTTCTCTCTTTTATTTTTTTTCCCGGGGAATTTGTCCCACACGAATTTACAGGCTGTGAGCTTCCCCCTCTGTCTATGGGGCATCCAGCAGTCTCTCCTGACTGTTATTCACCTCTATTGTTGGATTGAGATGAGGTGGGGGGGCTTTCACACCAGCTAATCGAGATGTATGCACTTGGCCAGGGGGTTTAGGGCTTGTGGGATGAACTGTTTTATTGCTTCCCCCTCAAGTCAACAACACAAAGAAGTCAACTTCCACCAGGTTAATATCCCCAGCCTGCCCCCTGCTCCACTCCCAGGGCTTTAAATCACAGTGCTCACTTCACCCTCTGCAGTCTCGCCCTGTCATTTGCAAGTCAACAGAAAGGTTTTGGTTCCATGTTTGTCCCGTTTCTGGGCTCTAAATCCTGTTTTAATGTACTTTCCGCAGCTATCGTTCAACCATTTAAATCTCCATTGTGTTTCCATGAGGCTCCGTATTTAATGGTTTATTCATGATATTTCCAACTGCAGAACGAGACCACAGACTTTTATTCAGAAAGTTTACTTTTTGTTTGGATATATATATCCATATATATATATATATATATTTGTGTTTTTAAGTTACGGTGATACTTTATGTGAAGCATGAGACAAGTAAAACCTGATATACTTTAATTAGACTATTAAAATACATTATTTTGAGGATATTTTAAAACAGGGATCATTTAAAAGGTTCAAGAAATTCAGCCTTTAAATAAAAACGTTTTAAAATTATAAATTATTCACATCATAGTCATTCATCATACACTATATATATATATATATATATATATATATATATATATATATATATATATATATATATATATATATATATATATATATATATATCCTGTCAATAAATCTATATATATAAGTAGGTTTTTATTTTTGGAATATACTTAAACACAAAATGACTACATCTATATCCAATGTACACACACCTATATACATACATACATACTAAATTCACATATAACACATACTCTATATCTCGTTCAACATGTCTGAAATGAGGAAGGAATTGTTCTTCCTCATTAGTGATTACTTAATACTTGATTAAAACTGGGGAAAAAACAGACTTCAAATTCACTGAATGTCATTTTTTTATTTGTCCAGAAATAAAGGAAAACAATAAGTTTATAGGTTTATTCTTATGCCTTTTGTTTTTCTGATGCCAGTTTGAACCTTTCACAAGAAGAACAAAACATGAGCTTGTTTTAAAAAGGAAAAAGAAACCTGCTTTGGCATCGCGCTCGCAGATCGACGCTTTCAGTCCTCCATCAGATCCTCATGCAAAGAGCAGCAGTGGCGCCTTTAAAGCAGCGACACACTGCTGATGAGCCCACAGACTCCAGGTCTCCTGCTTCGGCTCGCCAAGTCCGAACAGCACCAACCACTGGATGGGCCGCCTCCATCCACTCCGGTTCAGTGTGTGTGTGTGTGTGTGTGTGTGTGTGTGTGTGTGTGTGTGTGTTCCACTGCTTTCTGCTGCAGAGCTCTGCACCCTGCAGCTCCAGTCAAAATGAGTTTCAGGTGTTGAGCAGGTGCTGGGGGGGGGGGGGGGGGGGGGGGGGGGCAGCTTTACTCATTGGCTTCGTCTTGTTTATCCCGTAAATCAATGTTTGTTTGAAAGGAATATATAGTGAGAGATACTATGACGATGAGCTGCCAGCATATGGGGAATAAAATATAATACCAAAATAAAGGTCGAGGTTTTACTCTTATTCTCCTGTGTTTTCTAGGTATTGTGTGAAGTATTGTTCACTTAACTATACATTTGATCATTTCACCTGCATATATTACATTAGAAACAATTAGAAAACGTTCATTATTTCTGTGATTTTTGAATCAAACCAAGAACAAGGTGCAATTATTTGAAATGTTTATTCTTGTAAGCGAACATCACTGAATATGTTTACGTAATATGAAGAGAAATAAAACACCATTTTAACACTAAAGCAACGTAACAGAAGCAAGAAATGAATCCAGATTCAAATGAAGAGCAAAGCCAGAGCACACGGTGTGTCTGTTGCACTCAGAAACTATTTAATGTCAGAAGATGTGCAGCTGACAATGAAATCTTCAGAAGATTTAGAGGCGATCGCTTGACTTTCACTCTCGGTGCATCAGAAGTCGTTTACATCCATGCATTTATTTGATGTGCAGCTTTAATCACTATGCAGCTGAGATACCCTGAATGAGTATAAGGAGGAGTACATCCCTCCTAATACTCCTTGGAAAGGATTAATAATATTCTCATGTTCACAGCAGATAAACGCAGCAGTTTACAACAATAAAACTCCCCATTGTGTCTCATCTTTAAGGATTCAACACATGAAAACAGATGGGAAACGCATCCTGTGTACCATCTTTAAGAAAATACTTTTTTTTCTTGAATCTACAGCCGTGCTTTTTATTGGTATTTTGTGCCCGAGCATATCTGCACTTCAAACCATTATCATCTACAAGTTACATCAACTTTAATTTAACAGACTGTAATACTCTTTTTGAAAAGGTGCACTCCCATCAGATATGACAATTTATTTTTGGAGCGTTTTCTTTCTCAGCAATCACCCGAGAGCCATATCGGCTCCATCAGCACACAAACACCTCTCCAAACAACCTCCATCAGCTCCAGAAGAACTGTCGCTGGAAAATCAACACTTATTATACTTGAATATTTACTGAGCACACAAACCTGGACCGGCTGTCTCTGGCTGCCGCTCTGCAGAGTTCCTATCACACTGTTGCTAAAGCAAGTATGCAAAGTACAGAAAAAGATGAACTTTTTGAACTTCAATCTCGACTTTTTGCTGGATTGAACTCTTCATCAGTCCATCATTGAAGCACAAGAAAATAATAATGAACATCATTACGATCTATTCAAAACGCATCACAATTGTACATTATTTTATGATTTGTGGCTTTAAATGGAACGATGCTCTCGCCAAAGCTCAAAGTCTTGAAGTACCAGACCAGAGGCGGTTTCCCTGCTAACGAGGGCCCGAGGTTTCTCTCCCCATGACGGAGATCATCATCAGGATTCCCGCAGAGTTTATTCATGACACATTGGTTGAGTTAGAGCAGGATGACATTGGAAACCTGCGCGATGGTTTTTACTTTAAACTAGTCTGTTGGTTGTGACGAGGGTTTATTAAAGAGGAAATACATCAGACAATGGAGCGATAACAGCCAAAATCACAATTAGAAATGAGTGGTTAAAAACATAATTTAGCGTGAGGAAGGATGAATAGATTGTCATATTTGGGGGAATAATGCAGGCTTTGTAATTTAATAGACATTTTCTTTCTTTAAAAACCAACAGACAGACTTAAAGTCTAAAAAAGTTGAATTAAATCATAAATACTGACTGGGAAGACATTATAAGATATCAGCCCTGTGTACATGACAGCGGTGCTCAGAGCCACGGAAATGCTGAGACCCCGTCTCCATGGCAACGGCAGAAACGCTGCTCGTGGTCACCACGGCTGTAGAAACTGGTTATTCTGCACATGCTCAGTAGACGGACATTAACAACAATGATTTCCTCCAATGTCATGACTCCCAGTGCTTATTCTCCTGGGACTTGCTACTTTTATTTTGACAGTCACCATAATAACAATCCAACTTGGTAGTTTTATTTTGACATTCACAGTAATAACAATCCAACTTGGTAGTTTTATTTTGACAGTCACAGTAATAACAATCCAACTTGGTCTTCTGTCCACTAGAATGTCAAATAAGAGCACCCTCTAGTGGCCAGCTAGTAAAACTACGTCATTTTCAGATTATCTGCTGTTGCCGTGGAAACGGACATCGTTTTCAAAATGTTGCCGTGTTGATGGGGTCTAAGAGGTGTAGAGAAGTATTACGTAGGTGTTATCGGGGGAAACATTGTTTTTGTAAATAACAGTGCTCTTTCTCTTGCCCCAATTTACACCAGCTGTGACTGTGTTTTGTTTTTGTTTTTTTTTTTTAATGAAATTTTGGACCTCAGAGACTCAGTGTGCACAGTATGTGGGACATCGTAAAATATATCTATCTATCTATCTATCTATCTATCTATCTATCTATCTATCTATCTATCTATCTATCTATCTATCTATCTATCTATCTATCTATCTATCTATCTATCTATCTATCTATCTATCTATCTATCTATCTATCTATCTATCTATCTATCTATCCATCCATCAGTATGACTTTGTGGAGCTGCTGGACGGCAGTCGGCTCATCGCCAAAGAGCACCGGGCCCTGAGTGAAGCGGACGCCCGGGGCCGGCTCGACCACCCCGTCACCGTCCACCAGGCCGGATTCATCCAGTACCTGGACTCGGGGGTGTGGCACCTGGCTTTCTATAACGACGGACGCAGCGTGGAGACGGTGTCCTACAACGCTATCATCCAGGGTACGACACACATCTGCTGATGAGAGAGATTGAAGTGTAAAACGGGCCTGGAAGTCTTTAATTTTCCTTAAACAGCCTCGTCGCCGTCAAGCAAACAGGCGCATTGTTAAGAAGTTTGGCCGCCATACAAACACAAGCTGAGCTCCTGAAACTTCGAGGAGACAAATCTGGGATTTCATTGGAGGACAGTGGATTATTGTGCTGGGCGCTATAATACGAGCTCATACAGAGAATTGATCCTCCCGTCCTAACAACCTCTTCAGTGTTCTCAAGCCTGTGAAATTTCCTTGTGGGTTTTGAGGTAGAAAAAAAGAAAAAAAACACTAAAGTTGAGTTAACGTTTTTCTATTTCCTTTGGGGAGTCCCATTGATCCGGCCCCACAAATATGAAGGTATTGACGCGCGGGGTCAAGATTGCCTGGGCCTGACACCCGGCTCAATGAACACTCAATACAAGTCGGAGCAATAACAAAATAAAGTTGGCTCCCGCTTAACGCCGATCAAAATGAGGGCCCCAGCCTTCAGGGAGTGCCCTTCCTGAGCGATGGTCTGTTGAATGAACACAAGATCTGTCTGTAGGATATGTCAGATTAACTTCAACTCAGGGAGGATTTGTGCTGTAAACACTCAGGAGATTGCTCGGCTTGTATGGGCATGATCAGTCATTCAGGAGGCCGGGATGCTGCTGGAGCAGCAGAGGAAACGGGAGAAAAGGGAAATGTGAGAAGGGAAATTGAATTATTTGGTCTAATTTAAAATGCCCGTGTGCGTTTTGCTCAACATGACTTAGAAAGGCCCAGTGTAGCTGCAGCGAGCTGTTATGGAGGCTTAGACCTTGGTGGGACGTGGACAAATAGCTGTAAAGGCACACCGTGCCTGACACCAGCGCTGGAGATAAGAGATGCTTAGGAAATCCTCAATTTATGCAGAAGAAAAAAAAAAGGAAAAGTTGGTAGCTTGACTGTCTGGCAGTATATCATAAACTGCACAGCTGTCAAGTCTTATATGAAAAAGGAATTTCAAATTTGCTCCGTTGTGACAATCGGATGAGTTATTAATAGCCGGACTTGAATCCCACAGACTCGGTGACGGAGTGCACACACAACTGCTACGGGAACGGCGAGTGTGTGGCGGGATCGTGTCACTGCTTCCCGGGATTCATCGGACCGTACTGTTCCCGAGGTAATTCCTCAGCGCGTTGCTGGTTCTCTTCCCCTCTGACTGCCAGCTGGGACACGCTCACTTCTGAGTTTCTCAACATTACTTTAGCCACCAAAATACTTTCATTGAAATCAAATGAGTACTTTGGTACAGATGTGAGGGAGGAAGTTTTCCTATAACATACATGACATCAGGGTCTCTGGGCCCAGTTGACCCAAACTGAAGAAGAACGACTGACTGCAAGTCTTTTCTTTTATTCCCTCACCTTCAAAACAACAGATATTATATTAAATATTTTCCCTGAAACATTAAAAAAAAAAATGATATAAGTATGTATGTACAGTATATATGAAAAGTAAAAGTATTTCTATAGCACCATTTAGACACAAAGACAGCGTACCGTCCATCTGAACCAAGTCCTTAAGAAAAGTAAAACAAACAGAATAAATCAATGGAAATCGTTAATAAGATAAATGTATTATGGATTTTTTTAAATTATTCAATAATATTTCCCTATTAACTATTGATTCTTTCATTCATCCAGTTTAATTGAGCACATAGTAAAACCTGGTAATAAAACTTACACACATACATGAAGAAAGAGGATGTTTAGTTTTTTTTTTTACAGTTTTTTGGTTTTTATGATTTAAAACATTTCCGACCTTGTAAAGGTTTTTCTCTAATTTCCACAACATGTAAAGTAATATAATGTAATTTTAATGTAATGTACTGTATAGTAATTTTAATATAATATAATGTACACATCGTCTGTACCACAGTTTATATTCTGCTTTTTGGACGCTAAATTGACCGTGATCGTGATTCTTCTCATCAGACTCGTTAAACAGTTAAACGTTGACAGCGCTGACAGTTTCTTTTCTAAATGTACCTTCAATATATCAGTATGTCGTCTTTTTTTCTGAATTTGAACTTAACGACAGTGTCAAACTGTCAGTTTCCATCACGTACAAAACGTGTTGAGTTATATGATGCCTCTGGAATAAGAAAATAAATCTGCACACAACTTCAGTTTTTTTTAAGTTTTGACAACATCTCCACTGAAACTTTATCCAGACTTCAGCAGCTTTTATTTCCTGCAAACTGATTGGCTCGTTCTTAGTTTTTACGCTAAGCTAAGCTAAGCTAACAGGCTGCCGGTTCCATTTTAAAGATTAAAATAAAAAGTCATGAAAGTTTCATGATTTCACTAATATGTTCCTATCTACAAAATTCAAAATTTAAATCTGTTTTTTTTTTTAATGCTCTTGCTTCTCAGCCGCCTGCCCGGTACTGTGTAGCGGCAACGGCCAGTACACCAGGGGGCGCTGTCAGTGCTACAGCGGCTGGAAGGGCACCGAGTGCGACGTTCCCGCCTCCCAGTGCATCGATCCCCAGTGTGGCGGACACGGGGTGTGCGTGGCGGGAAACTGCGTTTGTAACAACGGCCACAAAGGAGCCAACTGTGAACAAGGTAAAGTGAAAGAAAGAAAGAAAGAAAGAAAGAAAGAAAGAAAGAAAGAAAGAAAGAAAGAAAGAAAGTCTTTGAAGCATATTTCTGTGTGAAGCTCCGGGGAAATCGACACAGTCCATTGGCGAAACAATCGCTGTTTTCGACTCGGCCGAGCGGATAATGCCGTGGATGTTGTTATTGATACCGGGAGTATAGATGAACCCTCTTAGTGTTTGGACCTCGTCAGGATACAAGCTGGAGCTCATTGTGCCGCGGCCATTGATGCAGTCATCTATAGGGAGGCGCCGCAGATGAAGACACCTGGTAAAATCGATCAGTCAATGGCATCTGTTCCTCCGTTTACCATTCCTCCTCCTCCTCCTCCTCCTCCTCCTCCTCCTCCTCCTCCTCCTCCTCCTCTTCACTGCATTTAACTCTATTGATCCTCATGTGGACAAAAGGCAATTATCAGCTCAGATTTACATTCGGGAGTCGTTGACCTCACATGTAAAAAGCTCTTGAGTTCACTTGATGAATTTATTGTGGTTTTATTTGACGTTGAGCCATATAGGAGGAGGAGGCCACGGTCACAGCTTGATGCATTGATTGGGCTAAATAATAGTGATCAGGGTCCAAGCCAGAGTTTGAATATAATCAGCTGGAGAGAAAGCTCAAAAACTGTAATGCAAATTATCCCTTGTTAGTAATGGGTTGATTATGTTGGGCATAATTAGCAATCTGCAGATCAACTTGCTGATCTGGGTTAATAATTGCCAATACTAATTGATTATGTCTGTCTCGACACTAATTGTGCTGCTTTTCCTCCTGGTGCCTGTAATGGAGCACGATTCTGCTGGCAGCATGTTGGGACTGTAAAGGAGCTGCTTGAACCTACAAAATTACAACTGGCCCTAACCGGCGACCGCCGGTGCCTCCTGGCCGGTGCCTCCTGGCCGGTGACTCCTGGCCGGTGCCTCCTGGCTGGTGCCTCCTGGCCGGTGACTCCTGGCCGGTGCCTCCTGGCCGGTGACTCCTGGCCGGTGACTCCTGACCGGTGACTCCTGGCCAGTGACTCCTGGCCGGTTACTCTTGGCCGGTGACTCCTGGCCGGTGATTCCTGGTCGGTGACTCCTGGCCGGTGACTCCTGGCCGGTGATTCCTGGTCGGTGACTCCTGGCCGGTGACTCCTGGCCGGTGACTCCTGGCCGGTGCCTCCTGGCCGGTGCCTCCTGGCCGGTGACTCCTGGCCGGTGACTCCTGGCCGGTGACTCCTGGCCGGTGACTCCTGGCCGGTGCAGGCTGACAGTGAACGGAAGGTTTGTGATATTCTGCTGACGTGCTGTCGGTCGGCTGTGTGTCTGCAGTGGACTGCGTGGACCCGGCGTGCTCCGGTCACGGCGCCTGTCATCACGGCGAGTGCCACTGTAACCCGGGCTGGGGCGGCATCAGCTGCGAGACCCTGAAGAGCACTTGTCCCGAGCAGTGCTCCAGTCACGGCACCTTCAACACCGACTCGGGGACCTGCATCTGCGAGGCCAACTGGACCGGCGCCGACTGCTCCATAGGTCAGAACTCCTCGCACTCTCCTGGATGTGATTTAAAAAAACAAAAAAGAACATAACAGGCGTCACAAAGAGGCTTGGTTTGAACTCAACTGGTAAAATAGGAACATCACTACAACATCTAATGCACTTTTATTTGGTCAATTTAACGTAATCTACCTTTATCATGCATTCCCCCAAAATTTAGTTTCTCAATATTTTTCAGTTAAATCAATGAAAGATTTTTGTATCAGCTTATATTTGGTGTTTAATTTGATGTAAACTCAATAAAATGGGACTTTTTGTAATTAGTTAGAGGAGGGGTGGAAAAGTCACTCACATTTTTAATTTAGTAAAAATCCAAATAATGACTCATTTACTCAAGTACCAAAGTTTTAAATAATTGAACTACTGAAGACTTTCTAAGGTATATTTATTTCAGTGGTTATGTTGATGCATAAATCCATGTACACATGTATTTATAATACATATTTTATAACGTATAAAACTGACCACCAAATTGTATGTGGTCTGTTACCCACAATAGCATCAGCCACAACATTATGACCAGGTGAAGCAGTAATGCTCATCGGCGCCTGTGACTTTATGACATTTGTCCTCAACGTTGATATTTTAGCAGAAAAGCTAGTGAGCGTTGGTGGATGTGAGCAGCTCCATGGATCAGGAGGCTCGACAGCTTGACTCAGAGCATCTCCAGAACCACAGCTCTTGTGCGGCGCTGTCCGACGAGTGAGAAGCAGCGTATCGAGTCGTTGGCGGCGAACCCAGATGAAGCTCCAGCTTTAGAAATGACATGACTGAACAATGTGCTGCTGGATTCACCAGCACGCCGTGAGACGTCCACGTGAATCCAGCTGTTCTTCAGCCAGCAGCAGTTCTGCAGCTGAAAGTGGATCTACACTCTGTTAGACTAGTGGTTATACTGTAGTGGCACATCTTCGTAGTAATTAATAGGAAGAAAAAACAGAAAATAAAGGTTGAAACTACCACAGTACTATTTGGTTTGGAGGAAAAATAAGCAATTAGATGGAGAGAAATCTCTATTTTTGATATCATGGAGCCTTTAAATGAGTATTTTCCTTCATTCATCCAGCAGTTATTAGTGCCGTGTCGTTCCTACAAAGCAAAGCCTTCCTCACAAACCTCTTCCTCGCTCTCTCTCTCTCTCTCTCTCTCTCTCTCTCTCTCTCTCTCTCTCTCTCTCTCTCTCTCTCTCTCTCTCTCTATCTCTCCCTCTCTCTCTCTCTGTGCCTCTCTCTCTCTGTCTCTCTCTCTCTCTGTCTCTCTCCCTCTCCCTCCCTCCCTCCCTCCCTCCCTCCCTCCCTCCCTCCCTCCCTCTCTTTTTTTGTGAGGATAAAGTTTGACTTCCTCCAACAACTAATTGGCACTGCATTTTTCTGTCTTTCCTCCAAACAAACTGCGTCTCGCTGTGTGGAGACATCAGGTGTCCAAAGCTGGCAGATGTGTGATCCTTTAAAAAAACCGTCTGTAAGTTAAAATAAAAGATGTCACGCAGGGCGGCGGGCCGACATGTGGGTGTCTCGTTAAAGAAAACAAAAACGTGAGGAAAATGATTTAACAGGGACGTTCCAACCCTGGAATTTAAATGAAAATTGGATTATGAGGAGAAATACACATGATATATGATTTTATCTTCAATTATTCAAAACCAACTCAGTTCAGGTACATTGGTCAACTCAGTTAGTTTTTTTAGTGAGAAAAAACCCCGTTTATTTTCTGACATTAATGTGCCACAAATTGAAATGAGCTTTTTGAATCAATCATAAATCAGGATTATTTATCAGGTAAGCAAGAGGGAAAGAAAATGATTCATGTGTGAAGTCCGACTGATTCACCGTCATGTTTCACACCAGAGACGATGAATCGCAGCTCAACTTCTTCATCCCGGGAGTTCTGCGTTCTGCGTCCTGACTGCTGTCAGCCTCCAGGTTTAGAACCTGAAGGTTTCGCCTCCTTTTATCTCTTTGATGAACATTTTACTAGTTTATTTCCAACACAAGACTCCCACGGTGACATAAAAACATTTTTTATGATGCTGAGCGTATCTCCTCAGTGCGTTCGGAGATGATAATACCAACTAGTTTCCAGCCATTTCATTCATTTTTCCACATAGAAAACAGCGACATGAAATATGTGTCGGCGCCACACAAACAGAGTGAAAGGCCTTAGAAAGTCTCAGCCGTGCTGCTGGTCGGAGTCAGAACGTAATCTGGAGCGACTGTGGGAAGAAGAAGGTTCTAGAGGCTTTGCTGGTCGGAGTCAGAACGTAATCTGGAGCGACGGTGGGAAGAAGAAGGTTCTAGAGGCTTTGCTGGTCGGAGTCAGAACGTAATCTGGAGCGACGGTGGGAAGAAGAAGGTTCTAGAGGCTTTACTGGTCGGAGTCAGAACGTAATCTGGAGCGACTGTGGGAAGAAGAAGGTTCTAGAGGCTTTGCTGGTCGGAGTCAGAACGTTGACATCCGATCGCCGGGAGTCACTCATGCTTGGAAAGGGTTGTATAACAAACCAGAGGACGGCGGCGCTGGACTTCAGTCGTTAGTCCCGCTCACTGCATGGATCAGCCATAACATTATGACCACTGTCTGTGTCCGCTCTGTGTCGAGGGAACATTCTGTCCTGCATTGATCAGTTTGGTCTGCAGCGGTCAGTGTTTTCATGTATGTTATTAGTCTATACACACATTTCTTCTATTTTTCTTCCCCGTGGAGCTTCGTACTCCGCTGAACCTGAGATGTAGATTGAATTATTTGTGTTTTTAACACGTCTGATAGACAATGGATTGAATGTTGGGCTCCAGAGTTTCATTATTTTAAACAAAGATCTTCAGCTTGATGCCACATTGAGAGAAACATCTTCATTTTGCTCCAGTTTGAATCGAGTTTCAGTTTGATTCTTGCTCAGTTTTCTCCACACAGTCCAGACATGTCTATGTGTTCAACTGAGGACTTCAGTTTCCTGTAGGAGGGAACGTGAGTGTGTAGATGGAGACACGCCCTCTTGGTGGTGTAAACAACGATATTTCTGATATTGATTGGATCAACAAACATGTTGAATGATGTTGAAAAGAAAGGAAGGACACGTCACAGTTTTACCACCAGTGTGTGTGCAGAGGAGGAAGAACAGATCTGTCCTCGCTGATCGTTCACACCGCCGCCTTGGAGAATTCCAGCTTCTCCCCTCCGGTCGGATCAGAGTAAAAACTAAATCTTTAACAGAGTGACATAAAAACAGCTTTGTTCAGGACACTTTGACAATCTTTCGACTCTCTACAGAGCATTTTATTTCTTATTTTGTGTCGTGTTAGTGTGAATATTGGAAGTGTTTGGCTTTCACCTGAGTTAACAGTGTGCAGGGTGAGTTTAGAGTTCAGTCTTCACTGACGGCTCTGCTTTCTAAACTGCTGGTTAGTGTCATCATATACTTTATTTCCTCAAACCAAAGCATTAATACAGAAATGAATCACAATCCCAACATGAAGCCAGTTTTAATGAACCCTTCTGGTGTAAAATCCAGAGAACTTGTCCTGCAGCTGATTCAGCTGGGTTCTCCCTGTGGTGACGTGTCAGCTACTCCTCTCAATTCAAATAGTTTTAGTAATATGTTTATTAATGTGTGAACAGAAGTGTGCAAAGAACAGCATTAACAACAATTCTTCAAGGAAAGAAAGAGAGAACAAAAGAGAGAAAGAAAAAGTGATATAGACCCCATACAGATAAAATAGTTTTTAAATCAATGTTTTCTTATAATTTTCTAAAAGTTGCACGGTGGTTTGTTGTGCCGGATTAAAGCTTCTTTTGGGCTGTTTTGGCCCACAGGCCTTATGTTGGACACCCCAGGTATAAACCCTCCTGTGGACCGGGAGGACAGTGACCCTCCATCCCTCCTGAAGATACTCCACCCTCAGAGGCTCAGTGGAGTTCTCTTTTGAAATACGAGGCATGATCAGAACAAAACAAGTTCCCCGTTCATGGTGTGTGAATTGAGTTTATACAAAATAATTCAAATATAATAAACAATGGGGTAGACTTAAATCAGTAAGTATGAAGCGGAATAAAGGCTTCTGCAATACATAAAGAATTGTGCAATGTAAAGGTTTAAAAGTGTCACGACTCCCAGTCCGTATTCTCCTGGGACCTGGGACTTTTATTTTGACAGTCGCCACAATAACAATCCAATTTGGCAGTTTTATTTTGACAGTCAGCACAATAACAATGCAACTTGGTGGTTTTATTTTGACAGTCACCACAAAAACAATCCAATTTGGCAGTTTTATTTTGACAGTCACAATAATAACAATCCAACTTGGTAGTTTTATTTTGACAGTCACCATAATAACAACCCATCTTGATGGTCTGTCCACTAGAATGTCGGTGTTCTCTCAGTGTTCATGTTTACAGCTCTTTGTTCTTTGCTGCACGTGTGTGTGGTTTCCTTGCAAAATCAAGCAACAGCACCCACTAGTGGCCCAACATGAAAACTACAATGTTTTTTTAGCATTTCTGCTGTTTCAGTATAAATGCAAAAGTTTTCTCAAAGAAAAATAAAAAGACGTTGCCTCAGTGTCTCAGTTCAGCGGCTGTTTTTCACACACTGGAGACAGGAAGTAAGGACGCACTCCAACCACACAATATTACCCAGGTGGTCTTAATGTTATGGCCCATAGTGTTTGTGTTTCAGTGTTCTATGTGGTTTAATCTGCTGACACGTTGAATCAGCTTCATTACGCTAAAATAAGTCAAACCGCGGGCGTCGTCACACCTTCAGCGTCGGTTAATCAACACTTGGAGCTGGTTGGTGACGTAGCTCCGGGTCCACGTTACTCCGTCACTCCGCATACGTCCACCACGAGAAGCCAGGAAATAGGTATCGACCGGGGGAAGAGATTCAGCTTCAGATTCATTCTTTATGTTCCAAGGGGATGAAGGAGGTGAGTTTCCCTCCTGCCTTCCCGGCCCTCCAATCAGAAGGGAGGTGACATGTTGGTCAGAGGCTTGGCCCCTCCCATCTGTTAGCGGCGCTGCAGATTCTGCTGATTTATGAGCCGTTTCCCGTCTCAGGATAGACGTATTTTCCAGAGAGAAAACACTCCCGGCGTCAGACAATTAAAAAGAACAGGAGTCGCGTTTGTTTCTGTAAAAGGTTGTTGAATCTATTTTTCTTGGCCGAGCTTCAGACGAGCCTGAGAGCGTAAAGAGGCTGGATGCTGCGTTTCAGACGCCGCGCCAAACTTCTGAAGCCCATTTGGTCGCTGCCCAAGTAGAAAAGAGTGATTGTGTTGGTGAGCAGGAGGAAAAGAGTGATGGTGTTGGTGAGCAGGAGGTTTCCTCGCTCTGCCTTTGTGTCTCACTTTAGTCTCATTTTTTAAACAGTGGTCATTTGTTATTCTGTTAAAGTTTGTTTTTTTGTCTTCCAGACTCAATAAAATATGTGGGGCTTGTCGGGGGGGCGGACTGTCGGGGTGGGGGTGGGGTGGGGGGACTATCGGGGGGTGGGGGGTGGGGGGGGGGCTATCGGGGTGGGGGGACTATCGGGGGGTGGGGGGGGGGGGGTGACGTCGGGGCCAGGTTGGGGAGGTTTACCCACCTGGGTGGTTCTGTGGGTTCCCTTGTAATTAATGCTGCGGTTCTTCTTCAATTAAATAAACTTTAATTAACAAGCGCGTAAGCAGGGATCGAACACCCCCAGACCCCCCCCCCCCCCCCCCCAGCTGGAGTCAGGGGCATGTTAAAGGCAGATAAACACTTTTGCTCTAATGAAAAATTGATTGCATAGATTCTATGGGAAGGAGGTATTCCTTTGCAATGGAATGACTCCCCTCCAGAGGCATACTTAATATTCTACAGTGTCGGCTCAGCTTAATCAGAACCATCCAAGGTCCCTCAATCGAAGAAAAACTCCATTCAGAGAGCTGGAACAGACGGACAGTTAAAAGAGCCCCAGCGAAGGGGGGGAGTGTGGGCCGAGCAGCGAGGGGTAGATTGGCTCCAAACTGCTGAAAACCCCCGAACTGAGAGGACATTTTATCCATGACTTCAGCGGCACAGTCATGTCGGCTAATTTGCTTTTTCCCCTGAAGGCTGTGGTAAGTTTGCAGAAAGTCACAAACTTATCCGTTATGGAGCTCCGCAAGTTTCCCGAAGCATCTCGTCTCTTCAGACTGGAGGACGTACTCGAGGTGCTCTCCAGCGACTGTCACAGCAGAGAGCTTGATGGCTCTTCTGTTTAACAGCTTTCTTATTCTCGTGCTGGAGCGAGTTGGAGCAGCACCGGGCTGCAGGAGCACCGGGCTGCAGCAGCACCGGGCTGCAGCAGCGCCGGGCTGCAGGAGCACCGGGCTGGAGCAACGCCGGGCTGGAGCCGCGCCGGGCTGCAGCGGCACGGGGCTGGAGCAGCGCCGGGCTACAGCAGCACCGGGCTGCAGCAGCGCCGGGCTGCAGCAGCGCCGGGCTGCAGGAGCACCGGGCTGGAGCGGCACCGGGCTGGAGCGGCGCCGGGCTGCAGCGGCGCCGGGCTGCAGCGGCGCCGGGCTGCAGCGGCGCCGGGCTGCGGGAGCGCCGGGCTGCAGCGGCACCGGGCTGGAGCAGCGCCGGGCTGCAGCGCCGGCGAGCATTTGCCAGATTTGACTGTTGAAATCTTCACAGAGACGACAGCGATCCATCTCGGCGGCGCTCCGTAATTTAAGAAAACATCCGAGTCCAAACACCCGGATCTGTTTAAATCTGCCACCCCTCGCCTCAGACCGCCAACAGGCAAAGAAGTTTTCACTTTATGTAAAACCTGAAAAGTGGATCTTTTTGGAGCTTTTTGAGTTTCGTTCCATGTCGGAGCGACTGAACGAAAGAGAGGAGGTTTATGAAATCACTCTGATGAAAATGAGTTATGTAGCTGCAGAACCAGAAAAATAAAAGACATGAATAAAATGCTCTACTGTGTGTGTGTGTGTGTGTGTGTGTGTGTGTGTGTGTGTGTGTGTGTGTGTGTGTGTGTGTGTGTGTGTGTGTGTGTGTGTGTGTGTGTGTGTGTGTGTGTGTGTGTGTGTGAGTGTGTGTGTGTGTGTATATATATACATATATCTCCAGAGAATTGCTTACTTTGTGTGCTTCTATTAGATTGATTGGAGCTTTTTTATACGGAACACTTTTCACACAACAACGAGGCTCGGAGCCCAAAGAACACAACTTTGTTGAAAACGACTCCCAAGGTGGAACTTTTTGAAAACATTCAGGCTCCATTGTTGTGTAAAACAAGACTTTCTGGAAATGGCGGTGGAAACGCTGCGACTGCTCCGGCACCCCCTGTCCTCGTAGTTCTTCTTCCAGTCGATAGGCAAGAACAGAAATACGGCTTCCAGGGTGTCCTGACCTCCAGGATGTCCTGACCTCCAGGGTGTCCTGACCTCCAGGGTGTCCTGACCTCCAGGGTGTCCTGACCTCCAGGGTGTCATGACCTCCAGGGTGTCCTGACCTCCAGGGTGTCCTGACCTCCAGGATGTCCTGACCTCCAGGATGTCCTGACCTCCAGGGTGTCCTGACCTCCAGGGTGTCCTGACCTCCAGGATGTCCTGACCTCCAGTCCTTCTTCTAGTTTTATTGTCCATATTGGATTTTTCATTGTTGAGAGTTGGTGTAATAGAACGATAGTCGTCCATACAAATGTCCGTGTACAACCAACCAACAGTGCATACTAGTGGCCTGGCATGCAAACTACATCATTTTCAGTGTTTCACTTCAAACGTTGTTGTTCAATGGAACATAAAATAGATGCAAACCAAATCAGATGACGATCAGTGAAGACAGGATTTCTTTCTTATGTTATCTGTAGGGAACCTTTCACATTTGAACCGATACGGTACCGATAATCGATACCGGTACTCAACGATACCAATGTTCTGTACTTTTGTGTGTTTATGTGGTAATACATGTTAATTAGTTTAATTTTAAAATCTATACATTTTTAAATTTAACATATCTTTCTCAATAAACAAACTTTAAGAAATATATCAAACTAACATGCAGCTGTTAGTATTTTAACACCAACATGAAATATCTGAACTACGATGCAGTGTTTTGTCTTAATAATGCACAAATGAAAACCCGGCTCCAGTAACTCCTCTTCCTCTCTCCTCTGGAAACATCGTGATGGTAGATCTGTGGTGGTAGATCTGTGGTTGTATTTCTGTGTTGGTAGATCTGTGATGGTAGATCTGTGATGGTAGATCTGTGATGGTAGATCTGTGATGGTAGAACTGTGGTGGTAGATCTGTGATTGTAGATCTGTGGTGGTAGAACTGTGGTGGTAGATCTGTGATGGTAGATCTGAGGATGTCAAATGATGCATTCTTCAGCCTTGAGAAGAATCTATTGCTAAACCAGGAGCTTCCTCAGATTCCTCAGCATTCAGGTACTGACACATGGTACCGTTTGATTTTAAGTGCATCGGTACTCGGTCGTACTGGACAAATTTGGTCAGTACCTATAAAAGAACAGAATTCGGTACCCATCCCAAGTTCTGTGCAAAGCTCTTGGCTGTTAAGGTGCCACCAAACGAAGACTCAATACATTTCCAAGCAGCCCGAGGCCACGGCGTTACTGCGCTGCAGGAAACAGTTTACCAATAAAACGTCCAGCGCCAAGAATTTATTGGACTTTATTAAATCCAGAACTCATAACAATAATAACATTACATATCAATAATAATATGAGGCTCTTTAAAAGAAGAGTTTTGTTTCCGGCAGTATAAAAGTTGATGAGGCTCTTCATTTCTCGGCTGTTGGCATTATGCGTGTCGAGCCTCATTTTAAAACAGAGAATAGTGAACGCGGCGGGTCCATGAGGTCCATATAGCAGGAGGAGGCCGTAAAGGCCTGACGCTTCCCAGTCAAATGATGCAGCTTAAACCTTCCTTTAACAGATGGCGGTAGTTTCCAGTCTCTTTACATGAAATAGTGTCAGACGTGAGCAGCAGCAGTCGTCTTACAGTGTCAGAGAATTTTTTTAGAAACAGTTTGGCTGAAAACACGTCTTGTTTACAGTTAAAGTTATTGGCCCACTTTAGCCGAGGGAGCAAACACTTCTCAGCAACATCAGAGCTTCTCTCTGTGGTGGCAGGCGCAGCGCCGCAGAATACCAAAACACACCAGAGCAGGAGGGGAAGAGTGATTTTTCACAGACGACGTGTCTCCATGGCTCTTTGTTTTGTCCCTTCCTCCCACAGAAGTGTGTGTGGTGGACTGCGGTCCCCACGGCTCCTGCATCAGCGGTGTGTGTCACTGCGAGGAGGGCTGGACGGGCCCCGAGTGTCAGCAGAGGGACTGTCACCCACGCTGCATCGACCACGGAGTCTGCCGGGAGGGCAAGTGTGACTGCCACCAGGGCTGGACGGGTGAACACTGCACCATCGGTGAGCCACACACACACACACACACACACACACACACACACACACACACACACACACACACACACACACACACACACACACACACACGACAGACGGCTACACAGGAAATTCACAGGCAGGATTTAAAGGGCAACTTCTGAGGAGTGTCAGGATTTTCAGAAGGCGCTTCGATCTGAGACAGATCGTGGCACTTAAACTACAAACTACAAGCTACATACTACAAACTACAGATACAAACTACAGATACAAACTACAGATACAAGCTACAAACTTCAGAATGCAAACTAAAAACTACAAGCTACCAACTACAGATTACAAGTTACTGCTGGTGGTTTAGTGAGAGCCATCAGTGTTTCCATGCAGTCCTGGATTGGTTTTACTTCAATTTCATTTATTTACTCGAGTCAGTCAGTCAGTATTTTAATCATTTAGTTTTTAAGTAAAACTTTTGAATTTTTGGATTAATGACTGGAAAGATGGATGGATAAGTGATGAATGATGGGTAGAAGATAGAGGGATGGATAGAAGATATAGAAGATAGAGGGATGGATAGAAGATAGAGGGATGGATAGAAGATATAGAAGATAGAGGGATGGATAGAAGATAGAGGGATGGATAGAAGATAGAGGGATGGATAGAAGATAGAGGGATGGATAGAAGATAGAGGGATGGCTAGAAGATAGAGGGATGGATAGAAGATATAGAAGATAGAGGGATGGATAGAAGATAGAGGGATGGATAGAAGATATAGAAGATAGAGGGATGGATAGAAGATAGAGGGATGGATAGAAGATATAGAAGATAGAGGGATGGATAGAAGATAGAGGGATGGATAGAAGATAGAGGGATGGATAGAAGATATAGAAGATAGAGGGATGGATAGAAGATAGAGGGATGGATAGAAGATATAGAAGATAGAGGGATGGATAGAAGATAGAGGGATGGATAGAAGATAGAGGGATGGATAGAAGATATAGAAGATAGAGGGATGGATAGAAGATAGAGGGATGGATAGAAGATATAGAAGATAGAGGGATGGATAGAAGATAGAGGGATGGATAGAAGATATAGAAGATAGAGGGATGGATAGAAGATAGAGGGATGGATAGAAGATAGAGGGATGGATAGAAGATATAGAAGATAGAGGGATGGATAGAAGATAGAGGGATGGATAGAAGATATAGAAGATAGAGGGATGGATAGAAGATAGAGGGATGGATAGAAGATAGAGGGATGGATAGAAGATAGAGGGATTGATAGAAGATATAGAAGATAGAGGGATGGATAGAAGATAGAGGGATGGATAGAAGATATAGAAGATAGAGGGATGGATAGAAGATAGAGGGATGGATAGAAGATAGAGGGATGGATAGAAGATATAGAAGATAGAGGGATGGATAGAAGATATAGAAGATAGAGGGATGGATAGAAGATAGAGGGATGGATAGAAGATAGAGGGATGGATAGAAGATAGAGGGATGGATAGTTTCTCCCATCGTGAATATTTCTAAGCCTACTAAGCTCGGTAGCGACTCAGTTTAGGGATTTATAGAGTTCAATGTCTGATTTTCCCTTTGGAAATGTTTCTGTTTCTTCAAGAATCAAAATGGTGGCCAGTGTAGGAGACTCACTACTATCCAAGTGAAAATGAAATGTTCATCTTCACATCCGAGAGGAAAGAAACAAAAAGGATTTGATCTAAACATTTGATCGTTGCAGGAGTGAGAACGAGTTGGAATCGTAGACTTTTCTTCCCTCAGGATGACTAACTTTGTCATTTCCATCCTGGATTCAGATATTCCACCTCTCTCCGCAGCTGAAGTGATCCTCAGGTATTAGTGCGCCCCGGGCAGGTATTTAGGGAGCCGGAGAGCCGCGGCTCGGCCTCTTTGGAATATCATTTTTCTGAAATGGTCGGCGCTTCACCCGGCATTAATGAGGATAATGAGTTGTGAGATGTCACTTCCCATTGACCTTTGACTGCGGCTGCCTCGACACCTTCACCTCAGTCAGAAGTCCTGCAGTTGAACCCTGACAGGCGGCGCCACACGGCGTTCCCCCAAGTGTCACCCCAGCCTCTTCATGACGACAGGTCCCCCGCCAAACGATGATCCGCCACTCCAAAACTCCTCAGCCCTGATTATGTATTTACAAGTTCTCTCATCAGCAATCCCACGTCCGCGGCCTGGATTCCTCTGGGCGGGGGGGGCGGGGGTGGAGTGGGGGGGGGGCAGCGAGGTCACATTCCTGTTCTTATCTTATTAATCTTCCCCACCTCGGGGCAGACCTTTTCTTTTTCTTTCCTCCCGGTTCAGGAGAAGTAACTCCTTGCAAAGCGGGAGCTTAGTTTGTCTCTCAAACCCTGAATAAACTGCCATTTGCACAAAGCGCCTTTTAATCACATTACATGGTCAGAGCCTGAATGGAGGACTTCCTCGGCCATTCTTTTGTCACACGCCTCTAGATCCTGTTTTATATGCAAGGCTAAGCCCATTGTCGCTGCTTTTCTCAGCGCTGCGGTTTACCGCTAAGGTGTTTTTGATTTGTCTTAGCGTACTGCCGCTGCATGTAGTTAAAATCACTGGAGTGGAGATGACGGGGAAAAAAGAAAGAAAATATATATATATATATATATTTATATTTATATATTTATATGTAGGTGCAGTATTGTGCTTCATGATGCATTGCGATTGGAATGAGGCTGAGCCTGCACACCCTGACAAGCCCACAGTGAAATGTTTTGAAGCAGACCCAGATGAAACTGGCTCATAGGGTTTGAAAACAAAGCGTGTTACAACACTCAGATATCAAGAGAAGCCGTGTGTGTGTTCGTCTTTGTGTTCGCCCGCTTTGGCAAAGCAAAGCAGATGGAGAGAGTTAACAGTGAATATTTTACCCCAGAACAAGTCGCTCAATTTCTTCATTTGCCTCCTATAGAAGAGACTTTAATAGCAATTGAAGGTGCTTTTACAGGAAAGACAAGATGATTTTTTTAAATGTTTTCTTCTGAGACCATTCATGCATGTGTAATTCTGATGAATCAGTGAGTGTTTTAATTAACAGATGCACCACAAGTTTGTTACCGATTCCTTCCTCTTGCTGGAGCTCAGCCTCCAATCCGATGCACCTTCTGTTTCTTTAGTTTTTCTTTCTCAGACAAATATTCTTCTTGTTTTTGTCTATTTGCATTTCTCTGCCTAACTCCTACTTATATCCATTCTCTTCTCTATTTTATGTCTGTATGCCTGTCTGCCTACTCTATCTGTCTCTTTCCAACTCCCTCTTGGCTCACATGTGTAGCCCTGGATTCTAGAGTATCAGGTAAAAAAAATACTTTTTTTCCCCCTTGTTTTGTTTTTGCTTGAGATTTATTCTCCTCATGCTAGATGTTTTTTTTTTCTTTTTCTTTATTTATTTTACAATCCAGTTTTGTTTTTTATTTTGCTGCAAAAAAAGTGACCTTTATTTAAACTAAATAAAAGTGGGTGAGCCTGCAGCTTCCCACTCTCTGTGTTAATATCCTGTCACTCATGCTGAGTATTTACTGATTCAGCTCCATCAGCATCACTGCTGCCGTTTACACGGACAGTGGGAACAATTGAAATAAAACCAGAAGCTAAAACATGGAGAACACGACGATAATCTACGTTAAAAAAAAATAAAAACTCAAAATCTCTCTCTATATATCTATATCTATAAATATATATTGAAGCAGGTACATGAGCCAGCGTTTCCACTTTTCTGTAAGTTCTAATAAGTAAAAATGTGTTTGTCAGTCCTAGCTCTCTGCCTCCACAGAGATAAGTAATTTTCTTTTCCAAATGTTTCCCTTTCCTCGGTTGTGTAATAGGAGCAGTCAAGATAGGATATAAAGGTAAATTGAACCACTACCCCCCCCAAGGGAGATTGTCACCAACAATCCCCCCCTGCTCTCTGTCTTTCCTAGCACGGCGTTTATACACCTGTTTTCTGTCCGAGTCGATCATAATGTTTCTGCTGTGATCCTGCCCCCCCCGCCTCCCCCCTCCCCCCCACCACCACCACCACCTTGTCTTAATTCCCTGTGTCTGCCAGATTAAACGCCCCGAACTGGTGTGGTTTAGTCGTGTTTGGGCTCCCTGTCTTCACCCTCCACTAGAAGGAATGCGATTTGGCAGCGAGTGCACTGTTTTCTGTAGATGTTGAAACTCAAGACCCCCCCCCCCACCCACCCACCCCCCCATCCCCCCCCCCCCCCTCCCCCACCTATTTTTACATATATATATATACTTCCTCTTCCCCTTGATGTTGCCGTTACTTCACATGAGTGTTTCTAACATCTGCAATAGACTATTTATATTTATTTTTATTTTTCTCTTCAGGCAAAAGCAATAAACCTTTTTTCTTTTTTTCGCCTCTTAAGTGGGATTTGGGCAACTTTGAAAAATAAAAAAAATCCTTGAAATTGTAATACAAGAAAAAAGCCACTTGACTAGATATGACATGCGGCAGCCATTCATTGAACACACACGTTGTGAGGATTTGTGAAATCATAAATCCTCACAACGTCTCACTTGAACTTCAACAGTGTCATTCAAACTTTGATTTAGAGTTTGTGGGTTTAACTCAACATGCGTTCCCAGTCTGGCTCTATCATTAAGAACTAAACTGCTTGTTTCTCTTCTCTCCCTCCTTATTCCTCCTTTCTTACTTTCATTTCCATCATAGCTGCACACGCTTTTTAAAAAAACAAACAAACTCATGTGAAACGACTGTAACTCCTCACAGCCCCCCCCCCCCGTCCCCCCCCCGTCCCCCGTCCCCCCCCGTCCTGTCAGAGCTGTATCGTATTGTATGTTCACTCAATACTGTCTCCTCTCATCCTTTTTGTCCCTCCTCTGCCCCCCGTCCACTCTAAATGCCCCCCCCCTCCTGCGCTCCTTGTTCTGACGCGAACATGATCTGTTGACAGACGGCTGCCCGGGGCTGTGCAACAACAACGGGAGGTGTGTCCTGGATCAGAACGTCTGGCACTGCATCTGCCAGGCAGGATGGAGAGGGCTGGGCTGCGACGTCGCCACGGAGACGCTCTGCTCCGACGGCAAGGATAACGAGGGAGGTAGGGAAGGAGGGAAAGCCTCGTACAAATCGTCTTTTAGCTCTCATGAAGGAGAGAGAGAGAGAGAGAGAGAGAGAGAGAGAGAGAGAGTTGTACCTCTCTCATTGTGCCAGACAGAACCCTGGCTCGGTTGGGACTCCAGTGCAAACAAACAAAACAAATCAATCATACATAAAACATCACGGGAACAGAATATGCAAATGTGGCAGCGGAGCAGATTGTTAAACATCCTGGTTTGAAATATACAGTAGATCAATTAAATTAAAGGGAGAAGTAGTGGTGACTTTTCTGTATGTTAATTCCCTCTGAGCCGGGTTTCTAATGACTCAGCCTGATCGGCAGCACTAGAACTTCTGTGGTTTGTTTGAGGTCGACTAGTTTCATCCTGCTGCCGCTCTCATGAAAAGCAGAGTTTGATCTGCAGGACGTGATGGAAGTGACAGACCCGCCATTCTTACGTTTACACTTCAGTCTTTTGGAATTCAAGTCAGTACAATATAGCATCAAAACAGAATTTTTTACACTTCAGTCTTTTGTGATGTGCATATTGTTGATATAGCAACAAGAATAATTTAACGTATATCCCTAAAATATATCTCCAATGCTTAGTGAACAAACCGTGTTCACCAGCAGAGCCAATCTGACCAGTCAGGCTCAATGTACACAACAACGTTTTCAAAACAACGTCCCTATAAACAATAATACTGGGAGAACACAGACAATCTAATGGACAGACCACCGAGTGGGATTGTTATTATAGTGACTGTCAAAATAAAACTACCAAGTTGGATTGTTATTATAGTGACTGTCAAAATAAAACTACCAAGTTGTATTGTTATTATAGTGACTGTCACAATAAAACTACCAAGTTGGATTGTTATTATAGTGACTGTCACAATAAAACTACCAAGTTGGATTGTTATTATAGTGACTGTCACAATAAAACTACCAAGTTGGATTGTTATTACTGTGACTGTCACAATAAAACTACCAAGTTGGATTGTTATTACTGTGACTGTCACAATAAAACTACCAAGTTGTATTGTTATTATAGTGACTGTCACAATAAAACTACCAAGTTGGATTGTTATTACTGTGACTGTCACAATAAAACTACCAAGTTGTATTGTTATTATAGTGACTGTCACAATAAAACTACCAAGTTGTATTGTTATTATAGTGACTGTCACAATAAAACTACCAAGTTGGATTGTTATTATAGTGACTGTCACAATAAAACTACCAAGTTGGATTGTTATTACTGTGACTGTCACAATAAAACTACCAAGTTGTATTGTTATTATGGTGACTGTCACAATAAAACTACCAAGTTGTATTGTTATTATGGTGACTGTCACAATAAAACTACCAAGTTGTATTGTTATTATAGTGACTGTCACAATAAAACTACCAAGTGTGATTATTATTACTGTGACTGTCACAATAAAACTACCAAGTTGTATTGTTATTATAGTGACTGTCACAATAAAACTACCAAGTTGGATTGTTATTATAGTGACTGTCACAATAAAACTACCAAGTTGGATTGTTATTACTGTGACTGTCACAATAAAACTACCAAGTTGGATTGTTATTACTGTGACTGTCACAATAAAACTACCAAGTTGGATTGTTATTACTGTGACTGTCACAATAAAACTACCAAGTGTGATTATTATTACTGTGACTGTCACAATAAAACTACCAAGTGTGATTATTATTACTGTGACTGTCAGTAGCAGCGTTTCTGAACGTTTTGAAAAAGTCTTCAGTGACTCTGAGCTTCGTTGTTCAAAGTTTTTCACTTAAAAACGTTGTTGTGTAAACGAGGCCAAATTTTTTTAATATCTATATATATATCTATATATATATTGTTTTGAATTTTTTCCAGTTTAACAGACAAAGATTAGGAGAATATGGACTTACAAAAATATAGAATTTAAAAATAGTCAATCAGGGCAGAACTGAGAATAGAAGCAGTAAATTCATGACGCCTGCCATGAATGTTTCTGCTTCTCTTCTCAGTTGTGATGAGAAACGAGAATCAACAGCAACAATAAAGAAACTAAAAACAAACAAAACAACCATAAAACGACACTCACAAATCAGAACAAGACAAGAAAACACCACGAAACCGGCAGAGAAAGAAAATGAATGAATCCATGAATTAAACATGGAGGGGAAAAGTCATAATGTCCTTAAACGGACACATTTTGCTCTTTTTCCTGATTTCCTTCCACTTTAAAATCATCCTGCTTCCATTGCAAACCGTGTCCTGGTGCAGCTCCTGGTGCAGCTCCTGGTGCAGCTCCTGGTGCAGCTCCTGGTGCAGCTCCTGGTGCAGCTCCTAGTGCAGCTCCTGGTGCAGCTCCTGGTGCAGCTCCTGGTGCAGCTCCTGGTGCAGCTCCTAGTGCAGCTCCTGGTGCAGCTCCTGGTGCAGCTCCTGGTGCAGCTCCTGGTGCAGCTCCTGGTGCAGCTCCTGGTGCAGCTCCTAGTGCAGCTCCTAGTGCAGCTCCTGGTGCAGCTCCTGGTGCAGCTCCTAGTGCAGCTCCTGGTGCAGCTCCTGGTGCAGCTCCTAGTGCAGCTCCTGGTGCAGCTCCTAGTGCAGCTCCTGGTGCAGCTCCTGGTGCAGCTCGCCGGAGCTCGTAGCCGTGATGGAGGCCGTCCTGGTTCCTTTGTCCGACCCGGACGCCTCCAGGTCAGCGCCGCTCCGTCCTGACTGTCACTCCTGTGTTCCAGACGGCCTGGTGGACTGCATGGACCCAGACTGCTGCACTCAGATCTCCTGTCAGGGTCAGACCTACTGTCGCGGCTCGCCCGACCCCGCCGCCGCCGCCGCGGCGGGCCAGGGTCAGGGGTCGGCCGCTCAGCTCATGGCCAAGAGCTTCTACGAGCGCGTCAGCTTCCTGATCGGCCCCAGTGGCAGTCACGTGATCCCCTGGGACAACCCGTTCAACAGCAGGTAAGCAGCTTAATGAATTCTGTGGCTCACGTCAGGAGTTTGCCGTCTGGTTTCCCAGCCCAGGGAGACGCCTGTTGTTTGTGCAGCGACTCTGAAGTGTCCGGGAATCTCACTTCTCTTTGTCTCTGCAGTCAAAGTGACAAGTGTGTTTACAGTGGTTGGGCTGCCACCAGCGATCTGCTGTTTGCTCTGCCAGGAAGATTAAGTAGCTGAGAGCCTGCGCTAAAAATAACCCTGATGACTGTAAAATCTGTGAGATTAGGTTGCTCTCTCCTTGATGAAAGAGCCATGTGGTTTTTAAAATTAGAACGGAAGGAACAGCAGAGAATACTGCATATACACACACCGTATATCATTTTATAGCATCATTAGCAGGCTGCACTTACTGTGTGTGTGTGTGTGTGTGTGTGTGTGTGTGTGTGTGTGTGTGTGTGTGTGTGTGTGTGTGTGTGTGTGTGTGTGTGTGTGTGTGTATATATTTCAGTGCTGTCAAAAATAATGCCTTCATTTAATAAATTGATTTGAAACGTTTAATTTGTTAAGAAATGTTAACATAATTAACAGTTTTTTATTTATATTTTACTCCCTTACCGGAGCGGCCTCATGTCCAGCGTCTCTGGGCGCAGCACCGTGAATACAGAGCAGCACCGTGACCACAGAGCAGCACCGTGAATACAGAGCAGCACCATGACCACAGAGCAGCACCATGACCACAGAGCAGCACCATGACCACAGAGCAGCACCGTGACCACAGAGCAGCACCGTGAATACAGAGCAGCACCATGACCACAGAGCAGCACCATGACCACAGAGCAGCACCGTGACCACAGAGCAGCACCGTGAATACAGAGCAGCACCATGACCACAGAGCAGCACAACACCCAGTGGAATGTTAATGCAGAAAGTTTCACTTTAAAAAGTTCCCTGACGGCTGATTGAGAAAGTAAAAGTCATTAGTTTTACTCTGAAAAGCCGAATTGAACAACCACAGAAGTAATTCTGCAGCAAAACAGCAGGTTGCCATGTTGGCTGACCAGGAGACTCCAAACTGCTAAAGCTGGAGGAAATACTGCTAAAATATTAATTTATCCTCTTTCTTCTGTATACTGTGTGTGTGTGTGTGTGTGTGTGTGTGTGTGTGTGTGTGTGTGTGTGTGTGTGTGTGTGTGTGTGTGTGTGTGTGTGTGTGTGTGTGTAGTCTCTCTCTCTATTTATTAATTCATTAATTTATGATTTTATTATTTTGCTGATCTTGGACAGAAACAGTTTCATGCAAAGCTAAAAGGACGTTATAAAATTAGTCTTTCAATTTAAATAAAGTCTGTTTGTTGAGTCGACATTAATTCTGTGATTTTCCCTGAATAATTAACCTTTACAAGCTTCAGTCTTCAGAAAACAATGTGTTAATTAGTTAATATTAATATAAATTAGTGAATTGATTGACAGCACTAATATATATATATATATATGTTAAATCTTAAACATATTTTTCAGACTAGCTGGATGTATGCCTCCCCTGTGTGGAACTATTTTCATCAATAAACCATCAAACAACGCTAAATGTATTATTCCACTTTGATGAAAAGTTTTAGTCCAAAACTCATAAAATATGCGTTTGGTAGAGTTTTATTAAGTGTTTAATGCATCGTTATTGTTATGCATGCGAAGACCTTCGTTCAGTCTGTCCTGAACTTTGCTTTAAAATAAAAACTCCCTTCAGACAGAAAGGAGTGAAAACTTGTGGAAAGTTTCCCGTCAGGCCAGGCAATGTCTTGTTTTACTCTTTATGATCAACACATGAGTTTTTAACATCCAGATGCTTCAGTGTTCAGCATGTTGGAACTATAACATGAACCAACATTTACTTTACATGAAAGACATAATGATGGTTTTACTCTCCAGTTTGAACGATGGTTTCCTCAGACAAAGACAATGTGACTCTAGTTTCCAAAACAAGTTTGATGAACTGATTTAATCAATACAACATTTATATCAGTCTCTTCTGTACAGTTACAGTTTGGAAAACAACATTAGACTTACACATTTTGTTCATTTGGCAAACAACCTGTTCAAATAAACATAATGTGAATATTTTTGTTCAAATATGTTTGCTGGAGGTAAAAACTGGTCACAGGTACCTGGTGTTATCGTGTATTAGCAGATCGTTTGTTCCCAATCGCATTTTCCCCAGAATAAGTTCCAAACCCTCCTGATACGTTAAAGGGAAACCCTGTAAAGCTTCAGTCAAGCCTCTGCTGTACACCAGGGGGCAGTGTGGAGTCACTTCGTTCAGGGTTTTCGTATAGTTTTGTCATTGCAGTGGTTTAGATTGATAAATGGGGTTCACTTGTTTTAAGCGTCCGTCTTTAAGTTAACGTTTCCTCATGTAGTTCCTTTAATGACTCAAAACAACACTGACCATGGCAGCAGGATAACTTACTGACCAGGAGCACATCACTAGATTGTCTTAGAGATGATATTATGACTGAAAGCGTTGCAGTGCTTAAAGACAATACAGGTATGAAACATGTTTTCTCACATTGCAATGTACCGGCACTATATGGGCTGGATGAGAAGTCACTGAGCTCATTGGCTTTGTGTTCAACATGCAGATACATAGATGAGGAGATGAGCCTCCATAAAATGAGCTGTGCTACGATGGAGTCGGGAGTCTGAGCTGATCCGTCTCAAAGCAAGAACCTGTGAGAAAAACAGAGAAAAGTCAGGAAAGGTTGAGAAAAGACACAGAAAATGTGTCATGATAAAGGATGTGAATAACAGTGGTGGAGGATTTACCGTCACGAGGCCGAGGACCCATTGATACGACATTTATGTGTGAAAGCAGAAAACCTTCATTGTGTTTTGGCGTCAGTTAACAGGGTGACGCTGCTGGGAGTCACTGAAAACACAACTTTCTGAAAACACTCAGGCTACGTCTCCATGGAAACACTGGAGGAGCTGCGACTGCTCCTAAATACCACGGCTGTTCTGCACATGCTCAGTAGATAGACCATACCAACGAGGTCACGACTGCCAGTCCATATTCTCCTGGGACTGCGTTCTTTTATTTTGACAGTCACCGTAATAACAATCCAACTTGGTTCTTTTATTTTGACAGTCACCATAATAACAATCCAACTTGGTTCTTTTATTTTGACAGTCAGCGTAATAACAATCCAACTTGGTTCTTTTATTTTGACAGTCAGCGTAATAACAATCCAACTTGGTTCTTTTATTTTGACAGTCAGCGTAATAACAATCCAACTTGGTTCTTTTATTTTGACAGTCAGCGTAATAACAATCCAACTTGGTTCTTTTATTTTGACAGTCAGCGTAATAACAATCCAACTTGGTTCTTTTATTTTGACAGTCAGCGTAATAACAATCCAACTTGGTGGTCTGTCCTGTAAAATGCCAACGCTCTCCCAGTGTTCATGTTTAGAGTCCGTTGTTCTCTGCATGTCTGGTTTCATTATATAAACACACGACAGCCCCACCTAGTGGCCCTACATGAAAACTACATCATTTTCAGCTTTTCTATGTAAATTCTAAAAGTTACCATGTAAACGCGAAACCTTCCGGAAACGAAAACACAAACACGATGCTGACTTCCACCACATCTTCAAACGCTTCCCAAACAGACGGAAATGCCATTATTACATTATTAGTTGAAGGTGAATGTGTTGAGTTCCTCTTTGGCCAAACCTGCAGCCGATCCAGTCCGATGTGTTTCACACATGGACCAGGAAACGCTGAGTCGTCGTCGCCACTGAAACTCTCTGCACTCCCACGTCTGCTGCCGGTGGTGAGGAGAGATGTTTGCCACAGATGGGGAGGAAAATGATTGCTAACTGTGTGCAGAAGGGCTGTGGGAATATTTCCTCCAATAGTTTAAAGTAATCCTTATGTAAATAGCGCGCTTTACTGAAAATATAGAATGAGGCAATTCCCCCCAGCTGAGTTCTGGGTAATCCTCGTCCTCATTGTCTTCAGCTTACTGTCGATTTCATGTCTGGCAGTGGCTTTAGCTCTCTTGCTCACAATGTTCATTTGCCTTTTTCTTTTTTTTTTTTATCTCCCCGAACAAGTTAGTTTTATAGTCAAAGACAACATTTTAGTCGCTCTGCAAACAAGCACCGCCACTCGATTTGGCAAAATTAATTATGTCCTTTTAAAAAAAAAAAACATCAGCATGAACGGACGTAATGAAGTCAGATTCAGTTTGTTTTCACTCTTATTTAGTTTGTTAACGTTTGTGTGAGGTGACAGAGTGAATCATTTATGGACAGCCTGAGCAGAGTATATCTTCTAAAAGTAAAAGGTCAGTGAGGCGGCGGGAGAACGCCAGAGGAAGGATTTCTGAATGGGCTCTGTGACATCTCATGTCTTCGCCGAGCAGAAATGCTAAACACTTTGTTTCTTTGCTTCAATATTTTAAGAAGCGCTCGTGTCGAAGTGCTGAGGGTTTCGGTGTGCGGTCAGGTTTCAGGATTCCCCAGAATAAAACATGTCTTGTGGTTTATGCCCCCCCACTGGGCGGATGGTGTTTCTCTGCGGGGACTGGGACGGCGACAAATAGGAAGGCATGAATTATATGATTCATTTGTGGGGCTTTGCCTTTTGTTTCAGCTCTCACAGCATCCGTCTTCCTCTCATAAGATTAATAGGGACTGGAGGGGGGAAGAAGGAGTGAACCTTCGGCGTGGATCTTAAGTGGCCTTGTTGTTTGAGCCAGTAAATAAAGGAGGGGAGATCCAGACCTGCAACGGGAGGGAACGAAGAGGGGGGCTGAAGCTGTTGATCATCTGGGTCTCAGATACGTAATGACCTGGAGATAAAGTGGCCAAATGGGACCTTTTCTTTTTGCCCACCGGTGACAAATGCAGAGGAACACTTTTTAAAATTCTGCTTTGTGGCCTGAGAAGTGGGGGGATGATTAAATGTTGATGGAGAAATATCTCGTGGTCTTACCTTCAGACGAAGGACTGACTTAACAAATCGCTTCACACTTTAAGATCCGAGCAGAAGAACGGTTGTTAAGACAAGTTCTACCTGAAGGCCCTGCAGTCTGCGTGAATAATGGCTGAGGGGCTGTGAGGCTTTAATCATGCAGGAATCTTCTGTGTCTGTGATTTATCCTGCAAAGGTGCTAAAGAAAATACAGTTTTTTAGGAGAGAGCGGGGGGGGATGGGGGGAGGGGGGGGGGTGACCAGGAGCAAATCCATTTCCCAGCAAGGAAAATGTGAGTGAGTAATGCTCCACCGGCCTGGACTAACTACCACAGACGTGCCCTGAAGTGAAGTATTTAACCCCCCCCCCCTTCCACCCCCCCCTTATCTGCTCCACTGGCATTCCTGTTTAGCCAGCAGGCGGAGGAGGAGGCGGCTCATATCAGGCAGCGTGGGGGGGCGGGGGGCCTCGCCCGGGGGGGGCGGGGGCAGCAGCAGGAAGAAGAACCCGGGGTCTTGGGGAAGCTTCTTCCAGCCAGGATTTCTTTTTCACTTCATTTTTCCAGAACAACTCATCCGTCCATACGTCTTTTGGTTTTTTACCACTTTAAATAACTCAGAGGGGAAAGAAGCCAAAAGCGTTTATCCTGCAACCGTTTTCTTTTTTGAGATTTTGATGTCTTGTTTACGTGACAACGGTGAAAACGGTCCGGCTCTGTCTCCGTGTTAACGCTGTAGAGGGGCCTGAGGGTCCCCATGGGACCGGCACAGGGAGGACATGCAGACCTCACACACACTCAGTGGGACTCAAACCAGGGCTTCACTCACCGTGAGGCGAGAGTACAAACCACTGCACTGCGCAAACTGAGAAAAAATCTTGATGAATAAAAGAAAGAAGAAGGCAAAAATATTTTTGTCATAAATAAGACATTTTTAAATGAATGTGACTTTTGGAGGTCATGATGAGCCGCAGCTTTTCATGTCCTTCCTGTGGTTTCTGAGTCCCGAGCTTCCATCTCGACCTTGCTGCTCCAACTCCAGTCTACCTAAATGCATTATTTAAAATACTACGATAAGCTCAGGTGTAATGTTGTATAGCACAGCAGATTCTTCAACGTAACTAGAAGAACAGTTCCTGGGAAATTCGAATAATAATATTCGTGAATGTGGAAAAAGAAATTAGCATTTAACTAAAAGTGAGTACTTGGCGTGTGTGTGGTGTGAATGAGAGGGGTGCATTTTGGTTTGAGCTCCCTCCCGGCAGGGGGGCTCCTTCTCCCACTCACTGAGACTCACAGATACCAGACCACCGGGTGGGAATGCACCCAGAAATACTGAGAGGAAATAAAAGATCCACGTTCACAAAAGTCCCTTTTTTTTCTCTGCCTGTCGACTTCAAACCAACAAAAAAACCTTCACATTTCCACTTTTCACAGCAGAACATTTTGTATATTTCCTATTCAAATTGCAGGTTTTTTTGTTGTTTTTTTCCTCATATCTACAATACTTTTGGTTTCACCTCTCTAAACTGCTGTGGCGATTGCTTTCCTTTTCCTTTTGCTCCGTTGTGTTTCATTGTGTGACAGTTTGCCTCCAGCGTTGGATTTTGTTGTTCTGGATTCCTGTAAAGTGCCTCTTGACACGTCAGCCGCCAAACTTCTCACATCAAGAGGATATCTGTAACGGAGCTGAAGAGCTTGTTCGAACACGACGCTCGTTGATATATTATCTTTCATCACCGGCGCCACCACAGACATTCATCATTCGGGGGAGGGGGGAGGGGGGGGGGGGGGGCTTCAGTGTGACACTGACAAAAGGCTCATTTTGGGAGGCAACAGTACTTGCTCGAGTAATCACACATGGATCACACCCTCTTCAAGTACAAATTTTAGGGAAACTCTTAATTCAGTGAGGTCAGACTGATAACAATACTCTGAATATTTCTCTCATGAATCTCATTTGAAAGCATCACTGCTGGATATTGTTGCTCACTCCATCCACCGTGTTGCCTTCATATTATCTGATTGATCATTTCACTCAGGATTTAGTTGTCGAGGTAATGTGCAGTTTGACTTTTCCGTGATGTGCCGTCACAAATTCAATCGCCCCGGGAGCTGTGGTGGAAACGCAGCATGTCGTCAACAAATACTTAAAATGTAAAAAACAGGAGCTCGTGATTGAATCAATTCCTGTGGAATGTCAATGCTGCAATACAAGAGCAAGACGCTGCAAATATTAACGGGGAGTTTCCACTGGATGATCAGTGTGTGTGTGTGTGTGTGTGTGTGTGTGTGTGTGTGTGTGTGTGTGTGTGTGTGTGTGTGTGTGTGTGTGTGTGTGTGTGTGTGTGTGTGTGGTCAGTAAATCATCCCTCTGCTCGCCGCTGGATCGGACTGACGGTTGTTAGCCATGCTGATATCGTGGTGGTGTGACGTCGACACGGTTGTTTGTTTATTCAGTTCTTCCTGTGTTTGTTTGTTTGTTTGTTTGTTTGTTTGTTTGTTTGTTTGTTTGTTTGTTTACCCACCGCAGCCTGGGGGCAGTCATCCGGGGTCAGGTCCTGACGGGGGACGGCACGCCACTGATTGGAGTCAACGTGTCCTTCCTGCACTACCCAGAGTACGGCTACACCATCACACGGCAGGATGGCATGTAAGAGGGGTCCCTGGACACACACACACACACACACACACACACACACACACACACACACACACACACACACACACACACACACACACACACACACACACATGAACACGGTTCTACACGACCAAATAACCACGAGCTTCCACCGCCAGTGGTTTATGTGTGACCTGCAGTGGCGGTCCGGACGGCAGTGTAGAATGCAGGATGAAGCTGTGTGTCTCTGGAGCGTCGTCCCGCCGTTCATCTCAAAACAAATAGAAACAGCAGCACGTTTCTGCCCGAGAACAATTCCTCATGCAAATGTCACAGTGGTGGAGGCCATTTTGAACCAGGCTGTTTAAAATGCATTGAATCAGCTCGGGTGGAATCAATCTGCCCGCGGTGTAGTAAAACATGGGATTACTGTCTGACCTTCTCCTGCTATTACCACCGACGGGTCCTTAATAACGGCAGCGCAAACACATACAAGACAAACGTATGTCGCATATTTCACGGGGGGGGGATGATGCTTTATTTTGCGATCGGCCATCAGACGTGATGAAGCGATTCAGGAGATACGGTATGTTTATGTGTCTCCACTTTGAAATAAAAGGCTTATTGAAGGAGAATTGTAAAGCTGTTGTTGTGAATCACAATGGTCTGGTACCCCCCCCCCCCCCCCCCCCCGTACCCCCCCAGATAGTCCAGGATTAGCTGATTCCTTCAGATATTCCGCCCTGTAACTCTTCTGACAGGGAGCGTGATAAATGGTCGGGGATAATCACACTTGGTTAGCCAACAGATCCGCTCAGTGTGCTCAGAAGAAGGGGGTGGGGGGGGGGGGGGGCTCACAGCTGTGAGCTTCCTACTGCCCAAAGTGGAGAGAGCTCAAGAAGGAAGCTGTTTTAGGTCAGCTGCACAGCTTGGCTGGGTGTGTGTGTGTGTGTGTGTGTGTGTGTGTGTGTGTGTGTGTGTGTGTGTGTGTGTGTGTGTGTGTGTGTGTGTGTGTGTGTGTGTGTGTGTGTGTGTGTGTGTGTGTGTGTGTGTGTGTGTGTGTGTGTGTGTGTGTGTGTGTGTGTGCACCTCTTTGTGCATGTGAATGCCATGTCACCATACAGATGCTTTACCCCCTCTGGGTCGTGGAGCCAATATATATAGAGCAGCACTTCAGCGACTCGCCCTTTCATTTCCAAACCAGTAACTTTTCTCCCTGAGTAATGTCCTACTAATTAAAGCCGGTTCACCAAGAGAAAACTCCCGGGACTCAACACTCAAGACCAAATCCACCAGAAAGTGTCTTCCAGCATCATGCCTGGTTGAGCAGGACTCATAAATTAGATTCAGTGAATGATAATATTATATGGGAGTTGAAAAGAGGAAACGGGGCTCGTCTTTGAACAAACGTTTACTGCTCGACTCTGAACCTGAAGAAAGTTCTGGCACTCGTTCTTCTCAGTGAGAAAAACACCAGAGTAATGATGCTGCTGAGATCTGTAAATGTGCTGCTAATTACAAATCAGTCCAGCCTGATTCTCCGTCCCCCCGCTGGAGGACGTCTGAGGGGGAAATAACAGATCTGTGCCCGTCTTTCTGGGTCGGGTCATTTTATACTTTTCATTTTTGCTTCTATCTACAAAAGATTAAAATGATGCCTGACTTGTGTGCTTCCGTTTTCTCATTTCAGTTTGTTATCACAACCGCAAAACGGTGAAAATGAGACCGAAACATCAAAACTACTTTAAAGTTTCAGGGTGTAATACTCAAAGCTTTTAGAAATAAGCTAATGGAGGCAAAGTGTTATTTGCTTGAGTTCGAGGGCACCAAGAGCGTCTGAATTCATTTTAAACAAAAAAAAAAGTCCCTTTCGAGTCGTTTATGAACTCACCTTCTGTAAAATGGTCTTGATAACTTAATGCACTTTGCTGTGGGAACATCTCCGTTTGATGGTGGTTGTAATTGTGGAGGCAGGAGAACAGATGATGGCCAGATTGAGCAGCTTGACAAGCCTTTTATTGATCTCAGCAGAGGAAACCTGAACATCAGAACAGTGGAGTGTTCGCAGTCAGCACGCCATCACACACGGCCAGGTGGAGATAGACGACCTTGTCTCCTGCTGAGGGAGTGAGACGTCGACCGTGTCTCCTGCTGAGGGAGTGAGACGTCTCAATGTGAACGCTGGAGCCCCTGAGGGCCACGAGCCGCTATCTTTAACAGAATGTTGTCAAGGGGAGACACAGAACTATATGTTTATATTTATATTTATATTTATATTTATATTTATATTTATATTTATATTTATATTTATATTTATATTTATATTTATATATTTATATTTATATTTATATTTATATTTATATTTATATTTATATATTTATATATTTATATATTTATATTTATATATTTATATTTATATTTATATTTGTATTTGTATTTGTATTTATTACTTCTTTTTTTTTTTTTTAAATGTATGCTGATAGACCAAATGTGATATCGGCACTCGAACTGATTGAAAAAATGCAACTTTCTGAGAACTTTGGACAACAATCCAATTCCAGTAGTTTTATTTTGACAGTCACCATAATAACAATCCAATTCCAGTAGTTTTATTTTGACAGTCACCATAATAACAATCCAACTCCAGTAGTTTTATTTTGACAGTCCATACAATTGTCCGTGTGCTTCCATTGTTATTGTTCTGTTATTGAATTGTTCTCTGCACGTGTGTGTGGTTTCATTACAAAAATGAATAACAGCGCCCACTAGTGGTCCAACATGAAAACTGTGAGTGTTTCTGCTGTGGAGAAGCAAAACATTTCTGAAATCATAAAAGTCCATTCACTGACCCCTGCCACCTAATGCCCCAGAAGGGAGTGACTTAAATACCAGACGCTGCA
Source organism: Lipophrys pholis (assembly GCF_963383615.2). Classification (NCBI taxonomy): domain Eukaryota; kingdom Metazoa; phylum Chordata; class Actinopteri; order Blenniiformes; family Blenniidae; genus Lipophrys; species Lipophrys pholis. Next base: position 34,311,259 of record NC_137629.1, on the reverse strand, counting down.
CCTTCAGCTCATAGTTGATAGAACCCAGTTCCTATGATGGTGCTTGTGTTTCATGTGTTTCATGTGTTTCATGTGTTTCATGTGTTTAATGATGTGTTCCATGTGTTTCATGATGTGTTTCATGTGTTTCATGTGTTTCATGTGTTTCATGTGTTTCATGTGTTTCATGATGTGTTTCATGTGTTTCATGTGTTCCATGTGTTTCATGATGTGTTTCATGTGTTCCATGTGTTTCATGATGTGTTTCATGTGTTCCATGTGTTTCATGTGTTTCATGTGTTCCATGATGTGTTTCATGTGTTTCATGATGTGTTTCATGTTTCATGTGTTTCATGATGTGTTTCATGTGTTTCATGTGTTCCATGATGTGTTTCATGTGTTCCATGATGTGTTTCATGTGTTTCATGTGTTTCATGTGTTTCATGTGTTTCATGATGTGTTTCATGTGTTTCATGATGTGTTTCATGTGTTCCATGATGTGTTTCATGTGTTTCATGATGTGTTTCATGTTTCATGTGTTTCATGATGTGTTTCATGTGTTTCATGTGTTCCATGATGTGTTTCATGTGTTTCATGATGTGTTTCATGTGTTCCATGATGTGTTTCATGTGTTTCATGTGTTTCATGATGTGTTTCATGTGTTTCATGATGTGTTTCATGATGTGTTTCATGATGTGTTTCATGTGTTTCATGATGTGTTTCATGTGTTTCATGTGTTCCATGATGTGTTTCATGTGTTTCATGATGTGTTTCATGTGTTCCATGATGTGTTTCATGTGTTTCATGTGTTTCATGATGTGTTTCATGTGTTTCATGATGTGTTTCATGATGTGTTTCATGATGTGTTTCATGTGTTTCATGATGTGTTTCATGTGTTTCATGTGTTTCATGATGTGTTTCATGATGTGTTTCATGTGTTTCATGATGTGTTTCATGTGTTTCATGTGTTCCATGATGTGTTTCATGATGTGTTTCATGATGTGTTTCATGTGTTTCATGATGTGTTTCATGTGTTTCATGTGTTCCATGATGTGTTTCATGTGTTTCATGATGTGTTTCATGTGTTCCATGATGTGTTTCATGTTTCATGTGTTTCATGATGTGTTTCATGATGTGTTTCATGTGTTTCATGTGTTCCATGATGTGTTTCATGTGTTTCATGATGTGTTTCATGTGTTTCATGATGTGTTTCATGTTTCATGTGTTTCATGATGTGTTTCATGATGTGTTTCATGTGTTCCATGATGTGTTTCATGTGTTTCATGATGTGTTTCATGTGTTTCATGTGTTTCATGATGTGTTTCATGATGTGTTTCATGTGTTCCATGATGTGTTTCATGTGTTTCATGATGTGTTTCATGTGTTTCATGTGTTCCATGATGTGTTTCATGTGTTTCATGTGTTTCATGATGTGTTTCATGTGTTTCATGATGTGTTTCATGTGTTTCATGTGTTTCATGATGTGTTCCATGTGTTTCATGATGTGTTTCATGTGTTTCATGTGTTCCATGTGTTTCATGATGTGTTTCATGTGTTTCATGATGTGTTTCATGTGTTCCATGATGTGTTTCATGTGTTTCATGTGTTTCATGATGTGTTTCATGTGTTTCATGATGTGTTTCATGTGTTTCATGTGTTTCATGATGTGTTCCATGTGTTTCATGATGTGTTTCATGTGTTTCATGTGTTCCATGTGTTTCATGATGTGTTCCATGTGTTTCATGATGTGTTTCATGTGTTTCATGATGTGTTTCATGTGTTTCATGTGTTTCATGATGTGTTTCATGATGTGTTTCATGTGTTTCATGTTTCATGTGTTTCATGATGTGTTTCATGTGTTTCATGTGTTTCATGATGTGTTTCATGTGTTTCATGTGTTTCATGATGTGTTTCATGTGTTCCATGATGTGTTTCATGTGTTTCATGTGTTTCATGATGTGTTTCATGTGTTTCATGATGTGTTTCATGATGTGTTTCATGATGTGTTTCATGTGTTTCATGATGTGTTTCATGTTTCATGTGTTTCATGATGTGTTTCATGATGTGTTTCATGTGTTTCATGTGTTCCATGATGTGTTTCATGTGTTTCATGATGTGTTTCATGTGTTTCATGTGTTCCATGATGTGTTTCATGTGTTTCATGTGTTTCATGATGTGTTTCATGTGTTTCATGATGTGTTTCATGTGTTTCATGTGTTCCATGATGTGTTTCATGTGTTTCATGTGTTTCATGATGTGTTTCATGTGTTTCATGATGTGTTTCATGTGTTTCATGTGTTTCATGATGTGTTCCATGTGTTTCATGATGTGTTTCATGTGTTTCATGTGTTCCATGTGTTTCATGATGTGTTCCATGTGTTTCATGATGTGTTTCATGTGTTTCATGATGTGTTTCATGTGTTTCATGTGTTTCATGATGTGTTTCATGATGTGTTTCATGTGTTTCATGTTTCATGTGTTTCATGATGTGTTTCATGTGTTTCATGTGTTTCATGATGTGTTTCATGTGTTTCATGTGTTTCATGATGTGTTTCATGTGTTCCATGATGTGTTTCATGTGTTTCATGTGTTTCATGATGTGTTTCATGTGTTTCATGATGTGTTTCATGATGTGTTTCATGATGTGTTTCATGTGTTTCATGATGTGTTTCATGTTTCATGTGTTTCATGATGTGTTTCATGATGTGTTTCATGTGTTTCATGTGTTCCATGATGTGTTTCATGTGTTTCATGATGTGTTTCATGTGTTTCATGTGTTCCATGATGTGTTTCATGTGTTTCATGATGTGTTTCATGTGTTTCATGATGTGTTTCATGTGTTTCATGATGTGTTTCATGTGTTTCATGTGTTCCATGATGTGTTTCATGTGTTTCATGTGTTTCATGATGTGTTTCATGTGTTTCATGATGTGTTTCATGTGTTTCATGTGTTTCATGATGTGTTCCATGTGTTTCATGATGTGTTTCATGTGTTTCATGTGTTCCATGTGTTTCATGATGTGTTCCATGTGTTTCATGATGTGTTTCATGTGTTTCATGATGTGTTTCATGTGTTTCATGTGTTTCATGATGTGTTTCATGATGTGTTTCATGTGTTTCATGTTTCATGTGTTTCATGATGTGTTTCATGTGTTTCATGTGTTTCATGATGTGTTTCATGTGTTTCATGTGTTTCATGATGTGTTTCATGTGTTCCATGATGTGTTTCATGTGTTTCATGTGTTTCATGATGTGTTTCATGTGTTTCATGATGTGTTTCATGATGTGTTTCATGATGTGTTTCATGTGTTTCATGATGTGTTTCATGTTTCATGTGTTTCATGATGTGTTTCATGATGTGTTTCATGTGTTTCATGTGTTCCATGATGTGTTTCATGTGTTTCATGATGTGTTTCATGTGTTTCATGTGTTCCATGATGTGTTTCATGTGTTTCATGTGTTTCATGATGTGTTTCATGTGTTTCATGATGTGTTTCATGTGTTTCATGTGTTTCATGATGTGTTCCATGTGTTTCATGATGTGTTTCATGTGTTTCATGTGTTTCATGATGTGTTTCATGATGTGTTTCATGTGTTTCATGTTTCATGTGTTTCATGATGTGTTTCATGTGTTTCATGTGTTTCATGATGTGTTTCATGATGTGTTTCATGTGTTTCATGTGTTTCATGATGTGTTTCATGTGTTTCATGTGTTTCATGATGTGTTTCATGATGTGTTTCATGTGTTTCATGATGTGTTTCATGTGTTTCATGATGTGTTTCATGTGTTTCATGTGTTTCATGATGTGTTTCATGTGTTTCATGATGTGTTTCATGTGTTTCATGTTTCATGTGTTTCATGATGTGTTTCATGTGTTTCATGTGTTTCATGATTTGTTTCATGTGTTTCATGATGTGTTTCATGTGTTTCATGATGTGTTTCATGATGTGTTTCATGTGTTTCATGTGTTTCATGTGTTTCATGATGTGTTTCATGATGTGTTTCATGATGTGTTTCATGTGTTTCATGATGTGTTTCATGTGTTTCATGTGTTTCATGATGTGTTTCATGTGTTTCATGTGTTTCATGTGTTTCATGATGTGTTTCATGTGTTTCATGATGTGTTTCATGTGTTTCATGTGTTTCATGATGTGTTTCATGTGTTTCATGATGTGTTTCATGATGTGTTTCATGTGTTTCATGTGTTTCATGATGTGTTTCATGTGTTTCATGATGTGTTTCATGTGTTTCATGTGTTTTTCTCAATGTGTTTCATGTGTTTCATGATGTGTTTCTAAGTGTTCTTGTCACCTTCATGTGTTTCATGTGTTTCATGTGTTTCATGATGTGTTTCATGATGTGTTTCATGTGTTTCATGATGTGTTTCTAAGTGTTCTTGTCACCTTCATGTGTTTCATGTGTTTCATGTGTTTCATGATGTGTTTCATGATGTGTTTCATGTGTTTCATGATGTGTTTCATGTGTTTCATGTGTTTTTCTCAATGTGTTTCATGTGTTTCATGATGTGTTTCTAAGTGTTCTTGTCACCTTCATGTGTTTCATGATGTGTTTCATGATGTGTTTCATGATGTGTTTCATGATGTGTTTCATGATATGTTTCATGTGTTTCATGTGTTTTTCTCAATGTGTTTCATGTGTTTCATGATGTGTTTCTAAGTGTTCTTGTCACCTTCATGTGTTGAGGTTTGACCTGCTGGTAAACGGCGGTGCTTCTCTGACGCTGAGTTACGAGCGCGCCCCCTTCCCCACGCTGTACCGCACGGTGTGGCTGCCCTGGAACGTCTTCCACGTCATGGACACGGTGGTGATGAAGCGAGAGGGCAATGACATCCCCAGCTGTTACCTGACTGGCCTGATCAGGCCCAACCCCCACATGCTGGCCACGCCCCTCTCCACGCTGTACAAGACGTCCCCGGAGGACAGCCCCATCATCCCGGAGACCCAGGTGAGACCCGCGGCCACACGGCGCCCGGCTGCCACGGTCACATCTGAATTCATATCTGATGGCTTCGGACGCCTTTAATAATCTGACCCGTGTTTGATCCCGACTTTGCAGGCAGCAGAGTTAAAAAGTACAGGAGTAACGATAATGCTCTTATCTTCCCTTCACCATGGCTTTTATTGCTTTTATTAAACAGTCAGATTTGCCTTTCACTTCGCCTCTGGGCTCTGACTGAATGGAGTCTTCTCCCCAAACACTAAGCCCTAGACTGTCTCAAAGCAGCGCTGATACATTGAGGACGCGTCACATGGACGTTACATGCCTCAGGACTTTGGTTGGCGTCCATGTGGCTCAAGTCGGAGCCAAAAAAATCCCCAAATGCAAAATGTGACTCTGCAGCTTTTTCTGCTTGAACTTCAGTTTTAACTGATGAGAACAAAACATGAGTGAGTTTCATTAAAGCGAGGGAATCCAAACTGTGCATGCACTCATTCCTGCAGTCTGCTCAAAGAGACTTTGTGGAATCATTAATGCTGGAGAGTCGCAGTGTTTTCCTCACAGTCGAGTAATGAAGAATGAATCCACTGCCGCTGGAGTTGGCTCATTTTTCATTTGGTACATTGCAGTTGGTGTGTGGCATATTTAAGACCTTGATTTGACTCCCACTGCTCAAACAAAATCCATATTTTAGGTAAATTTCAGAGTCGACTGTTTATCCAGCATTAGTTCTTTACTGCTGCACGTCAAAAGGCAATTTAAGGCTTATATAGTTTACTTTTCTCTTAAATCTTCACATTTATGCCCCACGTTTTAACAGAAATACCATCAATATTGTAGCCTGGTTAATTCAGTCCGGGGGTCGTGGGGCAGTGGAGGACAGACCCTGTAAAGGTCATCAGTCCACAGAACCAGTCACACTCCCCAACCTGCTGAACAGGATCAGTCATTTAACAGGTTTCTGAGACTGAAACAGAAAAGTTGCAGAAAACCCGAGGAGTCTCCTCACAGACTCGAACCAGCAGCTTCCTTCTGTGAGGTGAATGAGCTAACCACTACTCCACAGAGCAGAGTGTAGTTTTTAAAATAACACCACAGAAACATGTTTCATTATAAAAGCAAACAACAGCACCAACTAGTGGCTCAACATGAAAACTTCATTGTTTTCAGCGTTTCTGCTGTTTCTGTTTAAACGAACATCGAGTCTTAAGCTTCCCTTTGTCACAGAGTACCTTCAAAAATACTATCAAAAATACTATCAAAAATACTATCAAAAATACTATCAAAACCTTCAAGTGAACCACCGAGTATGAAATTTGAATACATCCGAGAATGAGACAAGAGCCACCACTTCTATCCATTCCTTCATCCCTTCCTTCCTTCCTTCCTTCCTTCATCCCTTCATCCCTTCATCCCTTCATTCCTTCATCGCTTCCTTCCTTCCTTCCTTCCTTCCTTCCTTCCTTCATTCCTTCATTCCTTCATCCCTTCATCCCTTCATTCCTTCATCCCTTCCTTCCTTCCTTCATCCCTTCCTTCCTTCATTCCTTCCTTCCTTCCTTCCTTCATCCCTTCCTTCCTTCCTTCCTTCATTCCTTCATCCCTTCCTTCCTTCCTTCCTTCCTTCCTTCCATCCTTCCTTCCTTCCTTCCTTCCTTCCTTCCTTCCTTCCTTCCTTCCTTCCTTCCTTCCATCCTTCCTTCCTTCCTTCCTTCCTTCCTTCCTTCCATCCTTCCTTCCTTCCTTCCTTCCTTCCTTCCTTCCTTCCTTCCTTCCTTCCTTCCTTCCTTCATTCCTTCCTTCATCCCTTCATTCCTTCCTTCCTTCCTTCATCCCTTCCTTCCTTCATCCCTTCCTTCCTTCCTTCCTTCCTTCCTTCCTTCCTTCCTTCATTCCTTCCTTCCTTCCTTCCTTCCTTCCTTCCTTCCTTCCTTCCATCCTTCATTCCTTCCTTCCTTCATTCCTTCATTCCTTCATCCCTTCATTCCTTCATCCCTTCCTTCCTTCCTTCATCCCTTCCTTCCTTCATTCCTTCCTTCCTTCCTTCCTTCATTCCTTCATCCCTTCCTTCCTTCATCCCTTCATTCCTTCCTTCCTTCCTTCATCCCTTCCTTCCTTCATTCCTTCCTTCCTTCATTCCTTCATTCCTTCATCCCTTCATCCCTTCATTCCTTCATCCCTTCCTTCCTTCATTCCTTCCTTCCTTCCTTCCTTCCTTCCATCCTTCCTTCCTTCCTTCCTTCCTTCCTTCCTTCCTTCCTTCCTTCCTTCCTTCCTTCCTTCCTTCCATCCTTCCTTCCTTCCTTCCTTCCTTCCTTCCTTCCTTCCTTCCGTCCTTCCTTCCTTCCATCCTTCCTTCCTTCCTTCCTTCCTTCCTTCCTTCCTTCCTTCCTTCCTTCCTTCCTTCCTTCCTTCCTTCAGTCTGAGCTTGTCTGATCCAGCTGCAGTAATTAGTCCTCAGGCACAAACCTCCACTCCGCCTTTCTAAACGGCTCCAACAGTGACTGGGCCTCAGCCCGGCCCGGCTCGGCTCAGCTCAGCTCAGCTCAGCTCAGCTCAGCTCAGCTCGACCCGACCCGACCCGGCCCGGCTCAGCTGAGCTCGGCTCAGCCCGGCCCAGCTCAGCTCGACCCGACCCGGCCCGGCTCAGCTCAGCCCGGCTCAGCTCGGCTCAGCTCAGCTCAGCTCAGCTCAGCTCGACCCAGCCCGGCTCAGTCGAGCTTGGCTCGGCTCGGCCCGGCTCGGCCCGGCTCATCTCGATCCGACCCGGCCCGCGGTCAGGTAACACTGAGCAGACATCCATCATCCCGAGCTTATTGAGGAGGAACGTTTGAAGCTGTGAGGACGGAGACGAGAAACATCTGGCAGGAATGTCCTTCCTCTTCCTCTTCCTCTTCCTCTTCCTCTTCCTCTTCCTCTTCCTCTTCCTCTTCCTCTTCCTCTTCCTCTTCCTCTGAACTCATTCTCAGCCGCTGCTTCTTGTTTTACTGCAGTAAAGAGGTAGAATTCTTACTTGAGTTAGATTTTTTTTATTAGAGCATCTTTCTTTATCTCCTATTCAAACTCTGACATTTGGTGACTTGAAGGTTCTGGTCGGTTGGACTTCACTGAGTACAAAGCACAGGTAGACGTCTGTCCACAAAGAAATATCATGTTCGCTTCCAAACTGCCTTGCTGCTTTTATCCAGTTAAATCCTGAGAGCTCTTTCAAGACAGTTTGGAAAGATTTATGGGAGGGGGGGACCTTTTCAAACTCTGCCCCAGGATGTGGAGCAACTCTACAAGAGAGCTGCTGCTGAAAGGGCTTATATGCTGTATAGCAATACATTCAAGTACTGTACTGTACACAGCATCTTTTATTAGAATTTGGGTTCTTGGAAATAAAATATTTGTATAGATAGATAGATAGATAGATAGATAGATAGATAGATAGATAGATAGATCATAATGTTATTACAGTATTGTCCAGCTTCAATACACGTTAACCCTTTGCAGACCCAGATAAACCAGTACAACCTTTACTTGCTATAGCCTAAAATGCAATTTGTTATTTATCAGGAAAGAAACTCTCAATATGACAGATTAGAAGTGTTGAGTGTGTATAAATACCCTTTTTGTAGTTTTACAGTTTTTCATATTTTCTTTCCAATCCGGTGCGAAAGCAAATAACCAAACTTTCATTGTTATTAAAAATTCAAGATTAACATCTATTTTAATAATAAGTTCAGCTGTACTTCCTGATATTCTATTACTTGCTGGAGTTTTCCATGATTAGTTGGGTAGAAAACACGAGCGGATGCACAGGTGGAGGACAGTGTTTCCTGCCTCTTCACGCTGGTTTTGGCTTCAGTCTGACTGCTAATTAATATTATAGGTTCTTCACGAGCAAGTGGCCATCCCGGGCAGCGACCTCAACCTGGTGTACCTGAGCTCCAGGGCAGCTGGCTACAAGCCCATCCTGAAGGTGCTGCTGACCCAGGACCGTCTGCCCTTTGGCCTGATGAAGGTCCACCTGATGGTGGCCGTCACGGGCCGTCAGTTCCAGAAGTCTTTCCCGGCCTTCCCCGACCTCTCCTACACCTTCATCTGGGATAAAACCGACGCCTACAATCAGAAGGTCTTCGGCCTGGCAGAGGCTGTGGGTGAGTTTCCCTGCTGTGAAGCTGCTGAACGAGACGTTGTGGAAGCATCCGCTCGCCGTCAGAGCCGCCTGCTACCTGCAGGCGCTGAACCTTCGTTGAACTTTTAAAGATTGATGTCACTTTTATTTTTTTCTAAATAGAGGATTATTTACCTGGGGACAGCTTTTGTGGCAATGCCCAATAAAGATTCAGCAGGTGGTGTGAAAAGCTGAAACCCCCTCTGGTGTTGCATTTTTGAAGGCCATTGCTCCTTTTGCTGACTTTTTGGTTTTGCATGTCTGATATTTCAGCAGCTGTGCTCCGACCGAAGTCTCGCCTGTAAGGCAGCATCCTGAGGAAAAAACTCAATCGTCACAACGTAAATGACGGGATGTTTTGATAAGACGTTATTATTTTAATGATGATTAAATTGTTGTCTTAGGCATCGCAGTGTATTTAAGATAGTGTGAAGGGTGTAAACCTGGGAGGGATTTCATATGGAAGCACAATATCAGACTCATCTCACTCATGTGACAGAGAAAACCCCCCCCAACACTGACAATCAGCAGGACTCATTCATGGCTCACGGTTATACCCGTGTCGCAGCGTTTAAGAAATTTAGAATAATGTGCTCCGTTTGACCCGTCTGCTGTTTAAATAATTCACGCCGCTTCACGCCTGATATCGCACTATAGTTTATTTGCATTTGCACATAATAAAACAGACAAATAACAGTGCTGGTGAGACTCACGAGCCCCCACAGGTCTTCTAAAATCACCCCAGCCGGAGTAAATTACACAGTTGGAGGCAGAAGAAGCAGCAAACACAGAAAACAGCCGAGACGTGGTCGGAATATCTCATCAGCCGCGGGACTCGTCGCCGCCATAAGTGTCAAGTTAAGAGGTTGCTCACCTTGCTCACCGCCGCTGTCTGCTGCCATTAACTTTCAGTGTCGGTGGGCTATGAATACGAGTCCTGCCTGGACGTGGTGCTCTGGGAGAAGAGGACGGCCGTGTTGCAAGGCTACGAGGTGGACGCCACCAACATGGGAGGGTGGATGTTGGACAAACATCACGTACTGGACATTCAGAATGGTAAGAAACCATCTCACATGCAGTGGATGTGTGGGGCAGAGAGCCTCTCCGGGCTACAGAGGTGGTCTTTACCCCGAAATCCCCGCAATAAATACTCAAATCAAAATGAAATATGGTTCGTCATCCCATCTGCAGATAATAGAGGAGAGTTTTGAAGGGCCGATCATTCACAGTAATGACTGAATAAATCAGTGAGTAAGCCACCGGGGTGCAGGGCGCGCTGATTCCCCACCACTCAGCTATTTTTAGGAAAGACGGCGGCCTTCCACGACTCGTGGAGCCCCGCATTTTTGATGAACAGACGTCATGTTTAATTCTCGCATTCATTTGATAAAAGCTAATTCATTTCTTGCCCTGTCATCCATCAGATCGCCCTTTAATCGGCAAAGCAAAAGGAATCGGCGAGGAGTTTGTCTCCGTCGGAGATGAGAGAAAGTGAAATATACATTATGAAACTATCAAATGAACATACAGCAAAGTCACGGCTGGGTTCCAGTAGCACGGGGTCACTCTGTAATCTGGAGAATTCAGTCGGCTCACTATTAAAGGGTTTCGCTGTGCTGCCGCCGTGGAGGCAGTAATATGACTGCAATTATAGGAAGTTGGCCCCGGGGCCCGAGGGAAGGGCGCACTGTTACTCTGCCAGGCTGCTGTTTTGACATTAAACTCACTCCGACTCGCAGCCCTTGTTTCCAGTTGTCCGACACATTTTGTGTCCCTTTCCTCTTGACAATGATGGAGGTCAGACCTCAACCTCACGCGGCGATACTAGAGGGGCTTCTTCTTTGTTGTTGTTTTATTCCTCGCTGGTTTGCACATTTTGATTCTGTTGATGTTTGCTCATTTTTAAGTGAAGCGTCTTTGTTTTTAAAGCACCCTCTCCCTTTCAATCAGCACAAATAAATCCACAGAGGATTATTCCTGTTCCACTGGAACCCAGTAAAGAATGTTCGAGAGCAGGAATCACCAATAAAGCTTTAAAAAGTAGAATAGCTTAATAGATGAACTGTTTTTGGTGTAGATCAGAGGTGTCAAACACATTTTAGTTGCGGGACCATATTTTATCTTGAGGGTGCTGAACTAGAAAAAATATTGGAATAATAACCTTTAAATATAAACGTTTATTTTGTTGTTGTTGGCGTGGCTCAGATAATACATGAAAATATCTATATTTTCACAAAACCAAACAATTTGTACTGAAAATGACTACAATCTCAACAGAAAGCCAATGTTCATGGTTCCTTCTGGTGCAAAACACAGTAAAATGTCCAAAAGGCAATTTAGATTAAATGTAGTGACTAGTGCAGAAACTCAAAGCACTTTTACTGAGAAAATCCCAACAATAATTCCCCTCAGTGAGGAATGTGTTTCCTCGTATGCAGATGATGGTCTTATAAATGTTTACCTTGATGAGGAATGCTGTAACACCCAGGAGGTTTTATTTGCTGTAGGTTCTACTCATGCAATATGTTTTGGGAACGCTGACTCTGAGGAAATGTTGCACGGCTTCATCAAGTGTTCTTCTCAGAGCCTCCCCGTGCTGTTGTCATGTAAACAAACCGGCGAAACCCAACAAAGGTTTGTCGTTTTCACATGATCCCCGTAGCCAGCGAACACCCCGGAGAGCTGGGTAATGGCGGTCTGCAGGGCAGGCCCAGGGCCTGCGTGATGGAGTGCTATTATTTCTCTGTTCAGCTTTATGGACTGGAACTGTTCACATCTTGGCAGGTGTGTTTATAATGTTTGGGTCAGTTGGAGTGCACTGGCGTATTTTCAAATGCAAAGAGAGCTTTCCTGAAATATGATCTTGTTAACTCTGCTCCTGTTTTAAGCTGTTAACAAATACATTTTGTCTGAAGAAGAAAAAAAAGGTTGTGGAGGGCAGTGGGCTTGAAAGATAGAAGATATACCACATGAGCAAAAATCACCTTTTTATTCAAGTGTAGAGACTCTGCAAGAAAGTCTTGGTTCATTCCTGTTGATTAACTTCCCTCCTTGAGTTTTCTCTCTGTGTTCATCAGGCGGGTGGGAGTTAGAAATATCAGTGTCGACACAAGTGTGTTATTGTGGTGCTTCTCATTGTCAACCTACTCAGTCAGAGGTCACACTATTCACCCGGCAGGGAGACGTTTCCCACTTTCTGACTCACTGCACTTCACCGTGCATTGTACGAGCCGAAATGATCTCCAATCCTCAAATAAAGCAGCAATGGGAGGACGGATTTACCTTCATTTGAGCTTTTATCAGGCGACAGGTTGGCCTTCGGCGGCGATCGTCTTCATTGGTGTCGATCACTGTGAAGTTACTTCTCGGTGAAAGACGGAGGTGTCGGTAATGTCAGCGTCACTGACGAATGCACGTTCTTCACAGAGGATGAATTGAGGCCCTCAGCCAGCGGGGATCCAATACAGACATTGTGCTTCAAGTGCGATTCTCAATAGCTGTTTATGAAAAGGCCCAAGCTCTCCTCAACAATGCGCTCCGTTTAAAGCTGCGGTTTTAGAAGCCACCAGGTTGAAGCCAGGTTCAGTTATTCACTGACGTGATTAGTAAACAGCAGTAATTAAGCATTAAGATAACCACTTCTTTTCATTGGCTTAAGAAGCAGCCGCAGCAGCAGCAGCAGCAGCAGCAGCAGCAGCAGCAGCAGCAGCAGCAGCAGCAGCAGCAGCAGCAGCAGCAGCACAGGCGGTGGCTGTGTGGTACCGCTGCTGCCCGGGTGTGCAGTTTAATTTATAAGGAAGCCTCCTCTGCAACCACATGGCTCAAAAGTATAAATCAGCTTCCTTTATGTGTCTTTTTGTGCTGGTCCATCAAACCTTAAGTAAACCATTGAGGTTATTTGTGTTCCCAGATATTTTAGCTACCCGAGGTCGACTGCTTGTGCAGCCTGAGCTCCGGTCTGCCTACTTCTTGAGTGGAGTCTTTTATAGCATCTTACTTGCAACGCCTACAATTGGCAGGAGCATTGCTATTCATCCCACAACACTCAGCGGGCCTGTACAGAAATGTGAGCCATGCCTTCCACATGTATCACAGTCCTCTCACATCTTCGGAGATTGCACAAACTGTCTTTTGTCAGATACGTTTGTGGAAAAACATGTCACAGGAATAGTTTCTTTACTTTGTTCAAGCCTTGATGCCACTTTGTCCTGCTCCTTTGTACCACATTAAAGGAAGAGATGCAGGAGCCCGTTGCCGAACCCAATCTGTCAAGCCATCCAGAACCTGGAGTTGTGCTCAGGAGAACAGTGCCTGTAGCCTGACTGCTGCTGGTGCATCGTGTTTCATCCCGCGTGTCTGGAAGTAGAGCTGGGCTGTGGCGGCGTCACACAGCGAGTCGTAGCTGTGTTGATCCACAGATAGGTGCAGCCTGTGTGATAAGCTAATGTTTGCTTTGTTCCCTTATTAAATTGAGCTGTAGTGTGTGTGTGAATTTATTACAGTCAAATGAAACTGCGTGAAAAATGTTCACGCGTTCTCATGCATGCAAGCAGCGATGACAGAAAAAAGAAAAGCCAATGCAGAAGGTGTTGGTGTGAATGTCTTCCCATGGCTTCTTTCACACTCTTCAACTTGTCCTATTACACCGTCCCCAAAATTACACTGCAAAGTCTGACTGAATTTAAGGGATTCAGAAATATTTCAGCAAAAACTTGTGTTGCTCCGTCTCATTTGCCGCCGTCTGACAAGGGCTTAATCAGTTCGCCAAAAGGGTTTCACGCTTCAATCCTATTAGCTCGACCCAGAGACACAGAGCTGGGCTCCACTGTGAAATGTTTTTGTTAGCGACTTCATACAGTTCACATCAAAGTATCACAATCGCTGCTCCCATCTATTTTTGCCTTCACACATTAATTTCTATTGCTGAGATTGTGAGCAGGCACCTGCTTTTATTCTCGTTGGTTTTCTCAATCCAAACTGAATTATTCAGTCGTGCGTTCAGCCACTTTTTGACATCTGAGATTTATGGCCCACGTGGGGTTTTTTTGGGGCGGAGGGCATGCAGTTCAATATCCCCATGAAGATGAATCCAAATATCACTGTTTGCCTCCGCTGCTGCTCCGATATTGATTGTTTAATGCTGTAAACCTTGACTAATGCCCTCCTCACCCAGCACGTTTGCAAGTGGCGCTCCTCCTGCAGCAGCGCATCAGTTTAGCTCCAAACATTTGCCATCGCTCTTTGTTGTGACTCCTGCTTCATTTCCGTAGCACTCGGAACATCTGAGGGCTTTTTTCTCTCATGGCATGTGGCAAAGGACCAGAGCTAAAACCTCTTTCCCTCTCTGTGCCGCCACTGCAGAGCCTGTCAGCCCCGATAAGGCAAATTGCTGGTGTCCGTGCTTTAGTCATGTCCTCCTGGCCCTTCTGTCTTCCTTACAAGTGGATATAACTTCCCATCAATCTGCAGCTTGTCTCAAACTGGAGTCACGTATTCTTTTTCAGACACGTCCAGAGCCTCTGCGTTTCAGTTTCTCAGAGTGAACTTACTGTACAGCCGACCCACGTGGAGAGGCTTCCTGCCGGCGGTTCAGCCGGGATCAGGATCAGCGGGTGTCTGGGTGGTTTTCTCGGTGGATGACACAGTGCAAAGGAGAACAAAGAAGGACAGGGTGCAATTAAGACACACTCTCAGTCCTCCTCTACCAATCTCTGCACTCTGGATGTGTCACCAAGGTGACATTGCTCAGGGCGCTCCAGTTTTTATCAGGTACAGACGCCCGGCTGTGCACTCGCACCATTAATCATTGTGGGAACTGTGATGTCGACATTAAAGCATTTTTTCCCACGACATGACTCAAATTAGCCTTTGATCAAACAAATGATCACATCCAGTCGTGTTTCTAAAGGAATATTTCTCCTCTATTTGAGATGATGGTGAGAAATGATCAGTTCTGTACAAAATATGTGGGAGACGCTCCAACTGGCCGTTTTATATAACGTTCATCCAACTCCAGGTCGCAGTGCGCCCGGACTGATCCCATTGGAGGGGAGACACACACACACACACACGCACACACACACACACACACACGCACACACACACACACACACACACACACACACACACACACACACACACACACACACACGCAGAGCAATCGCTCTGAGTCCATGATCACTCATCCAACAATTTATCTTGAATTTACACACATTCCCGTCAGTTTGGAGACGCCATTTACGCCACGTTAATAAAGCAGCTATGCACAGAGCCAGAAAACAGTCGTCGTGTTAAACGCAGACTCCAGCTCCTTCTCCCTGTACATTTTCTGCACATGCTCAGTCGACAGACAATAAGAATAAAGTTTCCTCCGTGATGTCATGACTCCCAGTCCATGTTCTTCTGGGACTTGGTACTTTTATTTTGACAGTCACCGTAATAACAATCCAACTTGTCCACTAGAATGTCCATGTTCTCCCATTGTTAATGTTAAGAGCGGATTGTTCTCTGCGTGCGTGTTATAAAAACTAGAGCTACACTCGGTAGAGCGCAGACCTTCACCAACTCCACATTTGTTTATAGAACTGACTTAGCATCGCTAGCATGGTAGCCGTTAGCTCAAGTATATGCTATCTTGGTAGGTCAGGTAGCGACATCACTGTGTGAAACACTGAGCAGGAAGCATCTCCATGGCAACAGACGCTGATCTCTGATCTCCTGGATGAGGTGCTTCTCATTTGCTTTGTTTGGGACATTTTGGGGATTTAATCAGAAACGATTAGCTGCTAACGTCCCAACATCTAATGGATTGGTCCCTGGATGACGACAAATCATCCCTGAAGATTTTATGCAATTCCAGTTAATAGATTTTGCAAAATCTTGATAAAATACGTACATATATACAAACCAATAAAAAGATCATTACAGGCAGACAAACAAAACCTTCTCGACCAACTTCAATGGTTGCCCAACTTTCATTGGCAAAAGTAACAACCAAGGGCACCAACTAGTGGCCCAACATGCTAACTACATCATGTTCAGCCTTTCTGCCGTTTCCATGGAAACAGATTGTTTTCAAAACGTTGCCATGTAAACACAAACTTTTCTGAAACACAACGACACAAACAACACACATTCACTTGAAATGTTGAAATGGGGCCTTAATATTAACTGCATGTTTTTGGTCCTATGGGGGGAAACCAGAGGAAAAAAACCACCATGGATACTCAGAGGGAACATGAAACCTCCACACAGGAAGGACCGTGTCAAAGTGGGGATATTCTGCTGGTGATCCGAGAGTGCTAACCACGAGCACACCGTGCAGAGAGAATAAATATCATATAATAATATAATACACAGCCTTCATGCTTTCTGCTTGTCTCATTCTCTGGTCATTTATATATAATATATAATGGGAATTGTTCTTGTCCCCCGTCAAGCTCAGCTGGTAGAGCATGAGACTCTCAGTCTCAAGGTAGAAGGTTCATGTCCCCCGCCGGGCGCCACCTTCCTGTGGGCTCTCCACCTTCCTGTGGGAGGTGGATGGATGGATGGATGGATGGATGGATGGATGGATGGATGGATGGATGGATGGATGAAATTGTTCTCTGTGGGTTTTTTTGTTGTTTTTTTTTTAATCTTTGAGAAATCTAATGTCACATTTAGAGTCTGACTGTGTAAAGCGCCTGTTGACATGTAGTTACATTACATTATGTTCCTCCTGCTTGTTGGAGGAACAGCACTGGAGTGATCTTGGAGCAAGCGAGACAACAGATTCTCAGACTTTCTAAAAAGTCTTTTTTTCCCTCCAAGCCAAGTGAAAACAGTGATTTCGCTTTTCCACTAACTTCTATCCAAGTTCCAAACACGCCTCCACACATTCATTTGCTAATCAATGAGCAGACACATCCCTAACGGCTGATCCTTTCAGCTGCCACGCAAAGACTTCCACTTGAAGTCTCCTCTGCAAAATCTGTCGAGGGGGCACCAGTTTGTCTCATACTGTGCAGGAAACCCGACTTCGCCAACTTCCATAAGTTCTATTTCAACTTGTGTCACGTAACAACTGTAGCTGGATCTTCTTCACACACACACACACACACACACACACACACACACACACACACACACACACACACACACACACACACACACACACACACACACACACACACACACAAGTTTTGTTTACAGTTTTAAGTAGTTTTCATCCAAACTCTGAGCGGAGGGGAAGTAAAAGTGGAAAATACTTATGAATACGTGTTGATAGACTTCAAAGCCTGGACACTGCAGGAGTCCCAGTCATCAGCCCGGGGCAGTGGATAGTCAGAAGCCAACACTCCCATCAGTACAGCTCTCCAGCTGAGACGTCACAAGCTTGATCCTCTGCAACAATCATCAGCAGTAATGTGTCATGACCAAAGTGTCCTTCAGGGAAGAAAGCTGAAGCTTAATCTGCTCACTCACTCCGAGCTGGTGACAGAATCAAAGGGAAGGAGTGAAGAGTCCAAACTAAGTATGGGGTCGTTGTGATTGATACGTGTATTTAATCCATTTCATTACACTGTCTAATAGCTGCAAGGTAGAAAAAGAAATGAATCATGTGTGCAGTGGTGAACTGTGGCGTAAATAGAGAGAACTCCGAGGCTGGCTCCAGAAGACGACCTGCTTCATAAACCCAGCCTCGGCTAAATTCAGACGTTGCTGTAGAGCTGCAACTGATCCATGTCCTACACACCGCATTACATCCTGGATATTAAAAAACGTCTTTGTCTTCACAGAGAATGTTAACGAGATGTTACACAAACAGACATTGTAATTCCGGTCAGATTACGCAGCTCAGTTGTTATTTGTTGCTCGGTTTCTGGATGCAGCTCCAGCCTCTCAGCTCGCTCAACGTTTTCATCACGCTGTGCGTTTCACTCTGTGAGCAGACGCCTGGATCACGGTTCAATTAAAGTCCCAAGGTCGCGCCTTTGATGGCGTCACACATAAAGCCTTCCCACGGACCTATTTGTCTTTGTTAGGGCTCATGTATAATGCTCCCTGGTACCAAACACGGGATTGGTTCAGATCATCCCGTCAAGAGTCTCACCAGACCGCGGCTGCATTCCAATTTGCCCTTCAATCAATTAAATCAATGAAAGGAAGTAATCAGAGGAGGGACGAGCAGCACAGCAGCGTGCTTGATGCTGCATGCATGGAGGTTTGCGGCGGCTTCCGGTGCCACGCCGTGAGAGGACGACATTATGTGGACATTCTGTGGTGTCATAGATCCACTAATTAGGACAGAGGCGGTGTGAATTCACACAAGTTGTTGGATGTGAATAATTAAGTGCTTCCAGCATGTACTTCTTCCCTTTGATGTGCTGATTTTTTTTTGCCCCTTTGAAGAGAGTCTCACTAAATCAGCATCCCCCCTAAAAGTCACTTATATCTTCTTCTTGTTAAAATATTAATCTGCAGTGACTCACCAGATTCGGCAGGTCCTCGGTGGAATGTAGGGAGAGGTACACGGCACTGTATTTATGTTTACCGCCTCTCGGTGAGTTGGAGAGAAGAGCTCACCGGCAAGTTAAAAGAACATCTTTTATACACAAAATATACCTGAGCTAGACGGAGGGTTTCCAGGAATCCACTGAAGCTGCTCTGGAATATTTCTCAGCACTCAGGTGTTGAGCTCATTGCACGTGTGCCACCTCCACTATCTGCTCTACAAAACTAAATGAAATTATTGTCTTGGGTTCAGTCAAGGAACAAATAAAGTTTGCAAATCATAATGTGCCACTTTTGATTAAAAACACACAGTCTGCTTTAAAAGTCTGTTCACGTCTTTGTTGATGTATTTACTGAAAGACAAAGGATCCATAATTCTAATCTCTTGGAAGAAAGTGTTTTTCTTGATAAGAGATTGATGGTACCAATGATCCATATATGTTCCTATAGCGCCTGATCGAGAGCTAATCCCAGTTTACCGGGGCTGAAGGCAGGGTAGACTCTGGTTTCAGGCCACCGGGTCAAACACAGAATTTCAAGAGGAATTGGGCTAAACGCAGACTGTGGGAATAATCTGCAGCTTGCAGGAGAGAAATGATGCACATGCAAAAGCCCGATACTACTGGGTAGCAGGTCCTGGCAGACAACAAAAGAAATGCAGAGAAATCCACAAATTAGCCTCCATTTTACTCTGAAATACACTGAAATCTGGTTCCTCTGAGTATAAATTAAACCTGCTGTCTTCAGATTGGAAGAACTGAGTGAGTTCATTTCCACAAGTTTGACTTTATTTCAGGGGCCAGAGTAGTAGAATAACCTGCCTTAAATATAAACTTTTTTACCTTTTTATTTTATACCCCATGAAAATGTCTTATTATTATTAATATTACAGAAAATGTCAACAATCACATCTAAAAACAGTCAAACATTCCCGCCACGCTGCATGCAGCCATATTGAACTTTAAAGGTAAAGAGCTCAAACTTGGAATTCCAACCTCACTTTATTTTACAGTTTTCCAAACTCAACTGTTTAAACAATTTGAACAAAACCAGCCAGTAATGCAGCTCGGTTCCTCCGCTTATAATTCCAGAGTTGGGTGGTAGCGTCCCAACTTTTCTCCCCAGTACAAGTTTAAAAACTCTATCGATGCGTCCGGAGAGCTGATTTCCCGCAGCTCCTCACATTAAATGAAACATGCTGTATTCCATTTACAAGAACAACATCATTTCACGACCACAGGCAACACGGTGCCAAAGACACGCTGAATGTAGCCGCGCTCCAAAAAATCCATTTTCAGAGTTAAGACTCACCAATACGACCCGAAACTTTCAAACGTCTCATCCAGAAAACAATTGGAAATTCCAACGCGGACAGTAAAGCTGCTCTCAGGGCTTCAGTGGTTCTAATTCCTGATGTGGAATCATGTTTACATTCTTGGAAAAGCAGAATGATCAGGCCCCGTTTCCACCAACACGAGTGTTTGTTTACACGATCCGGTGTTCGGATCCACTGCGTCCGTGACTTTTTATAGCGCCTCACAAGCAGCAACTTTTCTTTCACGGTTGCGATTCCCCTCTGCAGAGACTGCCAGGCTGTTACACCGCATGAGAAGTAGTGCTAGTAAAGTACGGACACGCAGTCCTTATTCTAGTTTTATCGTCCACATCGGTAGTTTTATATTCGGGACTCAACCCTGATAGCATCCGATTCGTCGTCTGTCCATATGACTGTCGGGTTCTCTCCATTTTGTCTGTGTGGTTTCATGACAAAAACAAGCAACAGCGCCCTCCCCTGGCCCGGCATACTAGCTACATGGTTGTCAGTGTAAACGCACTACTTTTTTTAGTGTCACGTGAAACGTCGTGTAAACGGAGTCTAAAGGAGGCAAATCTTTCATCTCCTCGATGTCCGAAGTCAAAGTTCATTGGAAAGCAGCTGGAAAAGGTGTCGTCAACCCTAATCTGGATTCTCGCATGTGGGATCAGTTTTCTGGATTTCTCTGCTGTCTGTGCAGAATAATTCTCACATTTCACAGTATGAACTCTGCTGTGTGTTTCTATTTGAATTGTGTTTTCTGGTTTTATCTGGGTCTGCCTTATCCTCCGCTCTCTCCCTTGACATGTCTCTCCAGAGACCTCCCGGTTAAATAAAGGATAAATAATGAGCTCGGCTCTGTGCTACCGGTGACAAACACCCATCACAAGCTCACACCTGCAAATAACTGTTTGTTTGGTTGTTTTCTCAGGTATTCTGTACAAAGGCAGCGGGGAGAACCAGTTCATCTCCCTGCAGCCGCCTGTGATTTCCACCGTCATGGGGAACGGGCGTCGCAGGAGCATCTCGTGTCCCAGCTGTAACGGTCAGGCTCAGGGCAACAAGCTGCTGGCTCCCGTGGCTCTGGCCTGGGGCATCGACGGGAGTCTGTACGTCGGGGATTTCAACTACATTCGCCGCATCTACCCCTCCGGGAACGTCACCAGCATCATGGAGCTCCGGTACGACCACAGTGGCTTTGCTTTCAGGTTATCGTAGCATGTCTGATGCTAGTAGCATGTCTGATGCTAGTAGCATGTTTCTCTATCAATCTGTCTCGAGCTGAACTCGTTGAAACTGCAGTTTGCTTGTGTTGTTTTGTTGGTTAGAAGTAGAATAAAATCCTGAATCCTAAACTAATCCCCTCACAGTTCAAATCTAGTCGGTACTGTTCGTCCAGTTTGTCCTGTTTGTCACTCTGGTCCAGCTGGTCCTGTTGAACCGGGTGATCCTGTCTGTCCTTGTTGGTCCCAGTTTGTCCTGTTGGTCCCTGTTGGTCCTATTGGACCTGTTGGTCTCTGTTGGTCCTGTCAGTCCTTTTGGTCTATGTAAGGGCATGTTCACATTCCCCTGTTTGATCCGGATCAGAGTCTCTTTAGGGAAAAACCATTTCGTTTAGATGACGTGAAATCGCCCACAAACTCTGAACCGGAGCTACAAGATCTCTGGTCCCTTCTAAAACCAGGTCTTGGTTTGTTTACAAACAATCTTTCTAGTGGGCAGGGTTAGAGCGCATGACAGAGGGTGCAGTGCATTATGGGTAGTGAACACAAAGCTGACCGCGTGAATCAGAAGAAGTAGACGCAGAAAGAAAGTAGAGGAAGTAGAGAGGAAGACTTATCTATATCTGGTCTGATGTCGATACTGTATATCGCGGTTGTTTGTGGCTACTCTTTAGCCATGAGCAAACTAGCCTAGCCACCATGGGCTAAAGGGGCGGGACTCTGGTTTCAGTCTGGACCAATCAATGAGCCGTGTTCCTTCCCAGAAACAACAACAGGTTCTCCCCCTCCTCAGACGTCTGCCGGTGCAGCTGCACGCTCAGCAACCTTCCCTAGATAAATAAGAGTTGTTGTTTTACTGGTGGCGACTCCAAACTACCATCTTACACTGTTTACAGGCGGAGGAGCGACGAGGACACGAGTTAGCTCCATTAAATCCAGAAGAAGACATAAGAAGAAGAAAAACTCACACTGAGCAAGTTTTGTCTGTTGGAACAGAGACACAAAGCAGCAGTGCCGGTTTTCAAACATAATGGACCAAAACATCTCCGGCGCTCACAGAAGCAAAGCAGCTCGCTTTGTGTTCCAGAGTCGTTTTCTTCAGAGGCTCTAAATCTCCTGCAGTTTCTGGGGTTTTTGTTTGTGATGCGCTGGAACTGCCGTTATGCTGGGTGACTGGTCACTGTGGAGGTTTTCTCACTGTCAAATATATCAATCTGTATATCAAAGGTTATTTGTACCATGTATAGTTATCCAAAGCACTTTAAATCCATAAAAACACATTCAGTATAACATAAAGGACTAAAAATACAGATGCACAATACATAGAATGTACAAATACATGAAAACACAAGTGGATAGAAGAGCCAATTACCTCAAATGAAAAAAGATCGTATACACTGAAATCCTTCAAATCTTTTTCAGAACAGCGAAGCCAGAAGTAGTTTTTTAATGCAAAGGGTCAAATTGTGAACGAGCTGTTCTACAAGTAAAACACATGAGAAATGTGGTAACTAAATACATTTAAAGAATAGCTAATTACATTAATCTACATAGAAAACATTTGAGGACACAAATCAACATGATACACGTCCATCTGAGAGCTGAACCTGAAGCTGTGTTCACACCACAACCTTTTCAAGTGAAACACAAAACTTTCATTGTGTTTTGTGGATCCATTTACACGACCCGTGTAAAACTGTTTACACTACGTCTCCGTGGAAACGGGGGAACCCCAACTTTTGTGAAATGCTGCTACTGCACATGCGCCGTAACCACGGCCGTAACAAATAGTTCTACACCTACATGAGGAGACGGAAGAGAAGAAGAGTGTTTTCCTCCGTGGTGTCACGACTCCCAGTCCAGATTCTCCTGGGATAGTTTTACACATTATAGTGTGTGTGTGTGTGTGTGTGTGTGTGTGTGTGTGTGTGTGTGTGTGTGTGTGTGTGTGTGTGTGTGTGTGTGTGTGTGTGTGTGTGTGGGACCTACTTTGACTTTCAGCTGTTTGTTTTTCCTCCAGCAGGCTCAGTTGTTGAAAGAGAAAGGAGACTTTTTTTTTTTTACTAATTTTTTTTTTAACTCCTCGTCGTGTCGATGAGGAACGGCACGGAGGAGATAATAAAAAAAACATTTAGCGAGCAAACAAGCCAAGCCTATAATTCACTGCTGTGACACAAACAACCTTGAAAAGAAGAACTGTCCCTTTAAGATGTGTCAAATTCACTCTTTTTCGTTCTGCTCTTTTCCTGCTCTCTGTGTGGTAGAAATAAAGACTTCAGACACAGGTAGGTGTTTCACCTTTTTCTGCACCGTTGTCTCTTTGAATAAAGTTCTAAACCTCCCTTCTACTCACAGTTGTTTGTGACAGACCCTCTGTGGCTTTACGTTCACCAACAGGAAGATGCAGCCTCCAAACATTTCAAACCTTCTGTGAAAAAACACCAAAAAAGCAGTTAGTGTACGATTACACCTGTATCACAGTCCAATGCAGCAGTGCAACAATAAACAGCCTCATTGTGGAGCTCATAATTACATTTCCATTGATGGCGTTCAGCAGATGTTCCCATCCAGAGGGGCTCACGCAAAACTGCTTTGTATTCACGATGGAGACGACGGCATTGTACATCGCCGGCAGTTCGCTTGTTTCAGTGATTAACTTGACCGTAGGTGCCAGAGGTGATCCGGAGAGGAAACTGGAGTCACTTCATCAAGCCGGCTGTCGGGAGACGCCTCTGGTGTGAGATATGGATGTAAACTCATCAAGTCCATTCAACTGCAGATATTCTGTTTCTGCTCATGAGATCCTCAGCAGCATGAAAAGAATAGTTATTTACAGTTAAAGCAGAGGACTCAGGTGGTAGAAAACTCCTTTACAGTTATAAATAAGTGCAAACTAAGGGAAGGAACCCAGTGTTGAAGATAATGTGGTGAGTAAGTAGTACTTGGTGAAATATACTGAGAGTGAATACCAATTTACAATATAAATGCATTTTAGGCAACATGGTCTGAAATGGGTTTTAAAACTCTCAAACAGTTTTATGGAACATTTTCCCACGAGACAAAATGAATGAATTAAAAGACCCCACGGGAAAAAAACTGTTTGTTTCTCTGAATATTTTCTCTTTAATTATTGACTTTAACTCAAAAATGAACGAATTAAACTAATGGAAAATTACCTGGTTGAAAAATATCTTCAATTACAAACAAGGTTTTTAAAACACAAGGTCCATGGGCCAAATGCAGAAGTTTAATGTAAAAACATTCTTAATGCAACAGCATTTTACATTTCACTGTATTTTAAACCAAAATATTTCATTAAATGTTTTAGTTTTTTTAATTGTAGTAATTTTGAGTCTAGTTTTGTAAAGAAAACTAAACTTTTTTAAAGTTAAATTCTGCACCACAACAAACAAAACTTTAGTTTAAAGGTTAAAATTCCAGATGCGTCGTGCTTCTTAAATTAAAATGTGTTTGACACTGTGGCTTTAAACAATCATACAGGTATACATTTACTTTTGAACATATTTTATGATACAGATACAATAATAGAGTATAAAACAAGCCGGTGGCAGTAAAACTAAATGCCTTCTTCTCTCGGCTTCACAAAGCTGCTATTTCTTGCTTCCTGTTGACTTGGACGGCGTTACAGGTGAGACCAGTCCCACTCCTTCAGGGCGACTGGAGGAAAAAGGCTTACTAATGTTTGACGTCTTTATTGGGACTTGATTTTGGGCATTTACTTTGACTCATAATGGCTGTCAGGTTTTATGACTCCATCTTTATCATTTTACAAAGACGTTTCATTGCCACATTTATTTAGCCGTCACATTATCTCCTCCCAAAGCTGGCCGGTGTTGAGTGAGGTACCATTAAGCCGGAGTACAACCACCGGCCGTGTTTACGAGCGCACTGTAAAGGCCGCTATTCTTCATGTTAACTGCCTCTTGTTTTGAGCTTTTTAATGATACTTAAGTACCTGCGATGCATCAACTCTGGCTTCATTCAGTAGTTTGTACATTTCTCAAGTTTGTCAAAATGCAAAATTCTAGTCGAATTGGATTGTTGTGTATTTTAGTAAGCTTACATATCAGGCATGTAAAGTCTCTCAGTTTGTGCTGTATTTGCTTTATAATCTGTCAGAAGTTACATTCTAGCTATTTATCTGATTCCATTTAACAATGAATGAAAAACAGTCGCCAATTAACCACAAAGTTGTTTTGGGGAATTAAAACTGGCTCTTGAACCAGTGATCCTCTCGCTGTGAGGCGACAGGGCTAACCACTGCACTGCCATCTCTTCACTGCACAGGAAACAGGCGCCATGAGCCGCTGCACTTTGTTAACATAAAGCCGTCATCGCGGTCATTTGGGAGGAATTCTCTCCGCAGGGGAGCGAAAACAAATGAAATGATCTGGCACACAAAGTTGTCATTTCTGTTTCGTAAAGTGCCCCCCCCCCCCCCCCCCCCCCCCCCCCTTCACTGCACTGCTATCCTCTTCATATTGTTGTTGGGTTTTTTTGGCTTCTGTCTTTTTGAGAAATCTCTGTTTTCTCTTTTTCTTCCTGAAAGACTCTGTCCTTTATTTTCTCCTTCAGTTCATTCTCATTCTACACGACAACATTGCTCCTCATGTAAAATTGATAATAAGGTTTATTTTTCATGGGTTACACTTAATTTGAAATTTATATTCTGCATTTAGGAAATAACATTCTTAATGACAGCCTAAATACGAAGATCACAACCCGACTGACTGCTGCTATTAATTCAATGAAAAATGACGCCACCCTGAAGCAGCTCCTGTGATGTCATCACACCTGAAGTGAAGCATGATCACCTGCTGCCTCTCGCTTCTAAGTTTCACTGTGAATATCTTTTTCTCCAAAGTGTTTCTCGTCTTGACACCTTTGAAAATCTTCCTCGCTGTTGAAACGTAATGAAATCTATTCTTTATGATGTTCTTAGGACTGAATGTTTTTTCTGAGCGTTTCATCAGAGTTCACTCAGGGTTTACAGGTGGATGTTTTTCACATTCACAGGGGTGTCAAACATAAGGCCCGTGGGCCAAAACCGGCCCACGATCAAACCCCCAGAATGCAACAGCTCCAGGAGAAGTTCTCTGGACCTTTCACTGCGTTCTGCACCAGAAGGTTTCAGATTGAAACTATGAAACAAAAGAATCATGTTTTTTGGGCCTAAACGGATTAAAAGTTAACAAACTTTGCAAACATCAGACAGAAAAAAGTCATAAATACAGTTAAATGGCAAAATGGCTCAACAGCGCCACCTGCAAAACTGAGAAAATCCAGCGCCTGCATCACGTTTCACCACAGCTTTGAAATTGGAAACACGTGTGTAACACACAACGAAGTCTCAACAGGAAGTCGGCCATTTTGTAAAATATAGTAAGTTTTATGTCAAGATTGGACCGATTTTCTATCAGAATTAGTTTTAGTTCAGTTACATTCATACAAACAGCAAATCCTTACAAACATTAGGAGAAGAAAAGAACCGGCTGCAGCTTGTTCTACAGATCCTGGAGCATCGAAGGATTCCTAACAAAGATCAGGAATCATCACAAAACTAATGATGGTTTAAGTTAGAAATCACTTTATAGATGATAAGGGTTAGGGTTAGAAGTAAATATCAATTTAACAATTCACAGCATAACATCTTCAACTCTTTTGAAAACACAGAGAATTCCACCTTCTCAGTTCCTCATTCCTGAACCTCCCTGATCAAACTGGCTCATCTGTATTTAACATTTCAACATTTTAACATTAACAATTAACACCCCCCTTAGATAATGAAGGGCCTTTCTTTGAAACATCCTTTTTGAATACCATCTGGAATGCTAGTATTCATCAGACGGAACATGATTTCCAATGTTTTTAAATATGTAATATCCAGAAATGTTAATGATTGTATGAAAGGTTGATTGGTGGAATCCTGGCGTCCAGCTCTAGTCAGGATCCCACTTTCTCTTTTCTGCAGTTTGATTATTGAATCCAAGTTAGTTTTATATGAATTTCCACACAATAAGTCGTGTTTGGTTTGTGAAAATTAAGACGTTTTCATCACGTATCTTCTGCACAACAAAGGAAACATTTCAAGTTTAAGTTTAAAGGTTATTAGGGCTTTATTTTACCCTGAAGTAAGAAGTGATTGACGCCCCTTCCTGAGACGTCCTCAGTAAAAAAGAAGTTAGAAAATCACTTTCTGCAGACGCGTGTTTTAACCAAGTTTTGATCTTGAACGCAGCAACAACCCGGCACACCGGTATTACCTGGCAACCGACCCGGTGACGGGACAGCTGTACGTATCAGACACCAACTCCAGAAGGATCTACCGACCCAAAACCATGAGCGGCACCAAGGATCTGCAGTCCAACGCCGAGGTGGTGGCGGGGACGGGCGAACACTGTCTGCCCTTCGACGAGAACCAGTGTGGTGACGGAGGCAAAGCTCCGGAGGCGTCGCTCACCGGACCCAAAGGTACCGTTTCACTCTAATGAAGACGCTGCACTCACAGAGAGGGACGGGACTTGGTGATGGATTTCACTCAGCAGTGGCAACTGCTAGAGTGAGATTTATGAGCTGTGGGATCTGTGCCAACTGCTAAAACACTTTCACAACCTGAAAAGAAGAGGGTGGTCCACAGGAACGAGAAAACAGAACACTGGACTGTGACTGGTTGTGAAAAGTCTGAGGCTCAGTGGGTGAAGTGGCTTGGTTTCCTGTGCAGACGTTGGCGGTTCGATCCCCTATCTTGTGCTGTAAAGGGTTCCCCCAGGCCCCCAGGCGCCTTGCATGACATCGTTCCCCACTGATGTGACGGTTTGTGAATGACTGTGTGCAAACAGCTGGAACAGTCTGATTAATGTGAGTACTGAAGCTGAGAAAAGCACAAGAACAACCTCAATAAATGGTGCTCCGACACTCAAAGTGCTACTTTTTGGAAACGGTTCCCAAGGTGGAACTTTTTGAAAACACTCAGGAGACGCTACTACTGGTGTCTGGTTCTGCACATGCTCAGTCGCTGGACAACAAGCGATGCATTTTCACTGAAGCTTTGTGTAAACAGGGCCTGAGCCTTTTTATTTCTCTGTTATGTAAGGAACATGCCTTTGTGGGATGAGCAGCCCAGCTGAGGTTGTGTGTTGATATTTTCCCTCCACATGCTGATTATCTGCTGCTCATCCCCTAAATGCACATTAACACTTTCCAACAGTATTACAGTTCAGTTCCATTGTTAAAACTAGCAAGTCATCAAATGATAAAAGATGCACATTTCATAATCTGTCATATTTAAACCTCCTTTACAGCCAATATATATTTCTGAAGGTTTCTTTGGTTTTTGGAGACCAAGTGATGTAAAAGTTCCTGAACAGCTCCACACGAGCAGATTCCTGCTGCGCCTCTTGTCCACATTCAAATTGAACATTTGTTGCCATGATTGCTCACTTTTCCATAACTTTCATCTTCTGGAAGAAAAGGCAGGGATGAATTGTCTTACGCTGGTTGTTTCCCGCTCTGAATGCCAACTGTAATAGCTCAGCTTCAGATGGGTGATTAAGGCTTGAGTGAAGGCAATCTGAGGGAGCGCCTCTAATGATGGAGTGGGTGGAAGCCGAGACCGGAGAAGAAACAGCAGATGGCTGCTTTTTCTTTTTCTTTTTTTTCTCTTCCTCTCAGACATTTGCTGAACTCTTCTCAAATGTGACACTTTTCATCTGTCTGAGATTCTCAGACTGTCAAATAGCCAGCTCCGAGGATCCACCCTGGGCTCCCTGGGCTCCTCAATGTTTCAGCAGAAAAGCAATCTAGTGCAGACCTCGCCACAGGTCAAAGCAAACCACTCACCTTCCATCCAAGCTTTTAAAGACTTCATTGAAGAAGAAATCTCGCTTCTGGGGCACAGAAGTGAAGTTATGGCTTTTCTGAGGACATCTTAATACATTCAAAATCTGAAGAACAAACATTGACGAGCAGTCCTACAGGGTGAGAAACGCTACCGGATGTTAAAACCAAAGAGAGGCAGATAAACAGCCTCCCTGTTGTGGCTGAAGTCCCACTGGAGCAGGTCTCTATTAGTGACCGGGAGTGATGTGGAGGCTGCCGTAGAACCTTTAATGTATATTTTCCCCGTGTGGGACAAATACTGTAGCTGCAGCAGCTCCGCTCCGGCTTCCAACTTGGAAATCTGTGCCGACTCTCAATCACCGAGACAATTTAGTCCACAGTCGTCACCAAGGCAACTGCCCGTCTTTCACCTCGCTCATGCAAACGTGTGCAAAACTGTCATTTTCATTCTCTTGCTTATTTATTCCTCAAACGGTGCGAGATTGGTGATGATTGCAGACCTCCCAAAAAAAAATCCCCTCAGAGCGTCACTCATTGACTCCCAAGGTCCTTTTTAGACGTGTGTGTGTGTGTGTGTGTGTGTGTGTGTGTGTGTGTGTGTGTGTGTGTGGGGGGGGGGGGGGGTCACAAGATAAGCCAAGTGCATATATACCGGATGAATACAGCCTTTCCCACTTCTGCCTGAGAAATTATTTAATACCAGAAAAGCAGCCTGTGAATTATTGATGGCTGTGCTTTTTGCAGTGACCTGAATAATGGGAAGGCAAGCTTGACACATGTATCCGTCGTGTTCTGTCCACTGAGTCATGCAAGCAAAGATGCAGCATATCTTTCAGGTTTTTCCTGTTATCACAAGCCTTTCTTTCCTCCCACCTTTGCCCCCCCCCCCCCCCCCCCCCCATCGCCTCCACCACCCTCCCACCTGCTTTCAACAGGCATCGCTGTGGACAAGAACGGCCTGATTTATTTCGTTGACGGCACCACCATCAGGAAGGTGGACCAGAACGGCATCCTCTCCACCTTCCTGGGCTCTAACGACCTGACATCAGCGCGGCCTCTGACCTGCGACAACAGCATGGACGTCAATCAGGTGCGTTGAACACAAACGGCTGCCAACAGGGTGTCACAGCGCCACCTTGTGCCTCCACCCTCCCTAACCCCTCCTGTCTGTCCGACATGCTGAGGTTTAAAGCCACACTCAGTACTCAAAGCAATATTTAGTACCTAGAATGTGTCTGCTCCAGACGGATGAGATGGAGGAGAAGTTTTATTCCCAAGGATTGGAGGGTTTTGGACCAGGGGTCTCAAACACGAGGCCTTCGGGCCAAAAGCGGCTCCAATCCGGCCGCCAAGCAAATAGTCCACATTTCAAGGAAAAGAACGATTTTTTTTAACAAAATTCTTCAGAGTCGCAGACACAAACAAACCCTGAGACCCGGGCTGAGATATCAGTGATGCTGGCGTGACGCCATGCTGCCAGGGTGAGATTGTAAAAACATGAATAATGCAGCAGCAAGTTTTATTTTAACATTTGACTGTATTTTGCACCAGAAGGCTTTCATTGAAATTGGCTTTATGTTGAGGTTGATTCTTGCTGGTAATTGTTCGGTTTTGTGAAAATATCTGCATGTCGTCACGTATACTCACACAATAAAGAAAAAGCTTTGAAGTATTGATTTAAAGGTTTTTATGGTACTATTCCAGCTTGATTTCTCCCGGTGGCTCAGCTGTATATTCAGCAGTTTTGCACAAACTACATTCACACAGAAATAAATGCACTTTGCAGTCATAAGCAGTAGGATACTTTTCTTTTTAAGAGTAACATAAGTGCATCCTTTTTTTTTTCCTTTTTAATTTCACTTCACCATTTATGTGATTATTAAAAGTCCCAAACTCTGAAGGAAGAAGAGCCTTTGCATGCTGCTCACTCGGCCTGAAACCTCCTGCAATTAAATTCTGAAATTGCAAAGACTGATCTCTTTCTGGGACTTTAAATAATTGCTGTAGAAACGGTACGCCGTCTTCTGGCTGCTAATATTTGATGGTACTTGAAATCCGGGTGTTTTTGAAGTATTGAAAGTTGTGTTACTTGGGTTTAGGTTGTGTCTTCACTATTTTGGACGTTATCTTTAAAATGTATTATTATCGCTAATTTGCTTTTGATGTTTTTTGCTTTTTGCTGATTCTGCTGTGACGTTGATGCTCATTTGAGTTTTTATGCACTTGTTGAAAAAAGATTGTTAATGCCTATTATCTGTTTAATTAAATATGAAATGGAAAATAGTAATTTAGTAGATCTGCATCGTGGAAGAAGTGTCTGCATGAGTGACTGAGTGAGGAAAGAACATAGCTCAGACTGTTTGGGGTTTTTTTGCTCTCAGCTCAACAAGAGTACAACGTTTTCTCTGGAAGTACAGCAGGAAAATATGTGCTGGAAGAAGGATGTGATTTAGTAGGAAGTGGAGAGATGAAGTGTTTATTGAGGAGATGAGTTTTCAGGTCACGGCAGATGATATGGAGGGAAGAATAATTACTCAGTTTGGGGGGCTTGTTTTGATGTAGCTGGAGCTGAATTAGTGTTCAGTGTTCCACTAGAAATTCTCAGGATTGAGGAAAAACCAGCACCCGACATGAAAATGAAGTTTCTGCTGCAGCGCCTGAAGACGGCCGGCTTTGTCCGACACAATTCTACTCTTGCAAACGAGGCGACATGAAACCAGCGGCTCGTCCTCACGCAGGAGAATTCCAATACAGGGACAGAGCGTCCTGCATTTAAACCTTTAGAACCTCCTTTATCCTAGGAACCACTGATGCTTCCTTTAGAACCTCCTTTAGCCTAGGAACCACTGATGCTTCCTTTAGAACCTCCTTTAGCCTAGGAACCACTGATGCTTCCTTTAGAACCTCCTTTAGCCTAGGAACCACTGACGCTTCCTTTAGAACCTCCTTTAACCTAGGAACCACTGACGTTTCCTTTAGAACCTCCTTTAGCCTAGGAACCACTGACGCTTCCTTTAGAACCTCCTTTAGCCTAGGAACCACTGACGCCTCCTTTAGAACCTCCTTTAACCTAGGAACCACTGACGTTTCCTTTAGAACCTCCTTTAGCCTAGGAACCACTGACGCTTCCTTTAGAACCTCCTTTAGCCTAGGAACCACTGACGCTTCCTTTAGAACCTCCTTTAGCCTAGGAACCACTGACGGTTCCTTTAGAACCTCCTTTATCCTAGGAACCACTGATGCCTCCTTTAGAACCTCCTTTAGCCTAGGAACCACTGATGCTTCCTTTAGAACCTCCTTTAGCCTAGGAACCACTGACGGTTCCTTTAGAACCTCCTTTATCCTAGGAACCACTGATGCCTCCTTTAGAACCTCCTTTAGCCTAGGAACCACTGATGCTTCCTTTAGAACCTCCTTTAGCCTAGGAACCACTGATGCTTCCTTTACCAAAGGAGACCAGCTCATGTTCCCCCACAATTCCTTGCAGCGACAACATTTAAAGGAACCCGCTCATCGGAGGAAGTAGGAATGTTCTGGGTGTTGTAGAACCAACACAGTAAAGTCCAGTTGTAGTGCAGCCTGTTCTCACTCTGATTGGTTCTTTATTCACCTGCCAGCCGTTTCCCTTTAGGTCCTCTGTTCCTTTGATTTACATTCAAACCTGAGATGTTTAACATTAGATCAGAGGTTAGAACCTCAGTGGAACGTGAGAGGAACCACCTTTATACTACTTTTATCACATTTGTTCTTTTTTCACCACGACAGACGTCACTGACCTTCAAACGTATTATTACGCCACCTAGTGGAAGTGTGGTCTGATTGTCAAAACAATGTGATCGCCTTTCCTAACTGCTTTAGGAAGACTCCTGACACCTTTCACTAACTCTTTTAGGAAGCCTCTTAACACCTTTCCTAACTCCTTTAGGAAGCATCCTAACTCCTTTCACTAACTCCTTTAGGAAGCCTCCTAACTCCTTTCCTAACTCTTTTAGGAAGCCTCCTAACACCTTTCCTTAACTCCTTTAGGAAGCCTCCTAACACCTTTCCTAACTCCTTTAGGAAGCCTCTTAACTCCTTTCCTAACTCCTTTAGGAAGCATCCTAACTCCTTTCCTAACTCCTTTAGGAAGCCTCTTAACTCCTTTCCTAACTCCTTTAGGAAGCATCCTAACTCCTTTCCTAACTCCTTTAGGAAGCCTCCTAACACCTTTCCTTAACCCAGTGACATCATCCAGGGAGTTAAGGAGAAGTGGATAGGAAAGGAGAAAGGAGAGACTATTAGGAAGCACCCATAGCCTTCGCATATCATTTGCATATGGAGAATAAATGAAGTTTTATGGCGTTTAAGAAGTATTCGGTACATGTTATGGGTAAGTAGCTAAAGTTTAGCACTTGTACTCGTCCTTTAAAGAAGTGGTATCGATGCATCCCTCATTAATATGTTCCCCCACCGCGGAGTTTGGTTTTATCTTTAATCTTATGAAAGTGGACACCTTCACACCAGCTCCCATATTCTGCTCCAGAGTGAATCTGTGAGTCGTTCACAGAGAAATTGCAGGAGGATCAGCTTTTCTTCTCACCTCTTGTGTTTGTGCGGCAGACAAAAGTGTTTTTGTCGTTTTTAACTAACCAATTTACATTTTAATTAGATTTCTAATGTTTTAATGCAGATCGGCTTGCAGGAAAGAAAAGCGTACAAGGGTACAAACAAAACGCTGCCAAAGTAGAAAGGAAAGACGGCGGGAGTCAAAACAGAATGACCCCAGAAACAGCCCAACTTTTTCCTATGGAGGGGCAGGAAGGGTTAGAAATACCCCTCAGAAACACCGAGGGGCAGAAATTAGAGACAGCATGAGGACAATTCTAACGTCAACAGCAGAGAAAGCAATCAGAGTGTGTGT
The DNA here is from genome assembly GCF_963383615.2 of Lipophrys pholis. Classification (NCBI taxonomy): domain Eukaryota; kingdom Metazoa; phylum Chordata; class Actinopteri; order Blenniiformes; family Blenniidae; genus Lipophrys; species Lipophrys pholis. Next base: position 34,277,367 of record NC_137629.1, on the reverse strand, counting down.
GTGTGTGTGTGTGTGTGTGTGTGTGTGTGTGTGTGTGTGTGTGTGTGTGTGTGTGTGTGTGTGTGTGTGTGTGTGTGTGTGTGTGTGTGTGTGTGTGCGTGTGTGTGTGTGGTGAACACACGCAGGATGAAGCTTGTCAGTTTGGTTCATTTGGACCAGTACCGGCCTGTTTTGGAGGGACTGGGATCCTCGGGCGTCCGAACCACAGAGCTGGCTCGCCGTGCGTTCACTCCCCGCTCACCGTTCACTCCCGGCTCACCGTTCACTCCCGGCTCGCCGTGCGTTCACTCCCGGCTCACCGTTCACTCCCGGCTCGCCGTTCACTCCCCGCTCGCCGTTCACTCCCCGCTCGCCGTTCACTCCCGGCTCGCCGTTCACTCCCGGCTCGCCGTTCACTCCCGGCTCACCGTTCACTCCCGGCTCGCCGTTCACTCCCGGCTCGCCGTTCACTCCCCGCTCACCGTTCACTCCCCGCTCACCGTTCACTCCCGGCTCGCCATGCGTTCACTCCCGGCTCACCGTTCACTCCCCGCTCACCGTTCACTCCCGGCTCACCGTTCACTCCCGGCTCACCGTTCACTCCCCGCTCACCGTTCACTCCCGGCTCACCGTTCACTCCCGGCTCACACTTCACTCCCGGCTCGCCGTTCACTCCCGGCTGTCTTATAGGCAGCGTGTTTTATTAGAATTCAGCCGGAGTGTTTTGACAGTCTTAATGACACGCTATGTGTTTGAGGCCTGGCCGGTCCAATAAGACTTTTATAAGCAGATTGTAAAGACCGGCCGGGGTTATAGTTTTGGATCATAACGTATACTTAGTATTCTTTTTACCAAGACGTGGTTAATGTGGCTGTCATTTTCAGTTTGTGAATATTTTCTATATTTTCTAGCTCCTTGGTTTTTCACAGCTGAGATTCTTTCTGAGTTTCAAGGCTGTTCGGTCCAAATGGAGCAAGAAAAGCAAACAGAACCGCAAGATCAGCACATTCACACATGAGCTGATTTTCTTTGTACATAACATTGTATAAACATGATATGTGATCATGTTGGAAGGTACTGTTATAACAACATGATTAATGTGGAAGACTATAACCCATATAACCCTTTTCTAATTCTAACATTTGTTTTTCCATCACATGTAAGTCTGAAGAAACAAAAACAGTTTAGAAGCTCCAGTTTGGTGATGCTTCAGATTTCTGCTCTTAGAATTTATATATAAATATATATATGGATGGATGGATGGATGGATGGATGGATGGATGGATGGATGGATGGATGGATGGATGGATGGATGGATGGATGGATGGATGGATGGATGGATGGATGGATGGATGGATGGATGGATGGATGGATGGATGGATGGATAGATAGATAGATAGATAGATAGATAGATAGATAGATAGATAGATAGATAGATAGATAGATAGATAGATAGATAGATAGATAGATAGATAGATAGATAGATAGATAGATAGATAGATAGATAGATAGATAGATAGATACACGGTACTTGGCACAGAGTTAACATTTTGTCTTCAAGGTTTATGGATTGAAAAGCTGTGAAAACTGCCACGTTTATTGATTTGTACACTTTTAAAAAAAGGTCTATTTTGTGACGGCGAGACGACTGGGTCAAACATGTCTGAAAGTGCAGCTCTCCTGGTTTGTTCTGTGCGTATCAAAAGTAGTCTGAGGAAAGAAAAGCCGAAACGACGTCGGGGTCACAGACTGCTGAAGTTCATTGAGACTGACTCTGTGTGGTTCAGTTTCAACAGAAGAGTCTGCAGAAGTTAAAGGTTTCTAATACACCGCGCTTTCTTTGCAAGTAGTGATTCTATGTTTGGAAAGCTTTACTAAAGAAAGGGCAAAACAATCCTGCAGCTAACATGTCTACTGAACAGGTTCAGTGGGAATCAGGCTTGTGAATTAAAGTTTTTCTCTTGCCTCCATGTCCAATGTGGATTTGAATTGTTTTTGTGATTTAATAAAAGTCAACTCAGTTCTAAATATAAAGAAATCAGGTCGCCGAATGACTCATCAATGAAAGATCCAAAGATATGTATTCCAGAAGAATGTTCTTGTTTTCATTTCTAACAGCGCCAGTCCGCCCTTCATCTGGGTCTGTGTGATCATTAAATAGTTCCTGTAGGTCTTTACTACTCGGTGGCTCACCCTGGGCTGTCCTGTGTTCCAGGTGATCTTGGAGTGGCCCACAGACCTCGCCGTCAGCCCTATGGACAACTCGCTGTATGTCCTGGACAACAACATCGTGCTGCGCATCACGGAGAACGGTCAAGTGAGCATCGCGGCTGGCCGACCCGTCCACTGCCCTCTGGCTGGCCTGGAGCGCGGCGTCGCCGGCGGTCAAAGGGCGCAGTTAACACCTCTGGAATCTGCTGTTTCCATCTCTGTGTCGTACCACGGCGCCATCTACATCGCGGAGACAGATGAGAGGAAGATGAGCAGGATCCGGAAGGTTTCTGTGGATGGCGAGATAACGCATTTGGCCGGGGCTCCCTCCGACTGCGACTGCAAGAACGACGCCAACTGCGACTGTTACCAGACAGGCGACGGCTATGCCAAAGACGCCAGGCTCAACGCCCCATCGTCTCTGGTGGCGGCGCCGGACGGAACTCTGTACGTGGCGGACCTCGGCAACATCCGCATCCGGGCCATCTCTCGGAACGGGCCAACTTTGATTTCCAACACATACGAGGTGGCGTCTCCCGACGCCCAGGAGCTCTACGTGTTCGACAGCAACGGCACCCACCAGCACACCGCCAGCCTGCTGACCGGTGACCTGAAGTACAGCTTCAGCTACAGCACGGAGAACGACATCACGGCCGTCACCGACAGCAGCGGGAACACTCTCCGGATCCGCAGGGATCCCAATCGCATGCCGGTGCGGATCGTCGCCCCCGACAACCAGGTCATCTGGCTGACCATGGGCACCAACGGAGGGCTGAAGACCCTCACGGCTCAGGGTCAGGAACTGGTGCTTCTTACCTACCATGGCAACAACGGCCTGCTGGCCACCAAAACCTCAGAAATCGGCTGGACCACTTTCTATGAGTAAGTACAATAACAAGAATAGCATTCTATTTAAATCTCTGTGTCGTGATTTACCAGTTATTCCAGGCTTAATGAATCCGGAGGAAGCCCACATTGGCAATTAAAACACACCACCTACTTTGTGCATTCTAATAAAAACCTTGTAAACAAAAGTGCTTTGCGCTCTGGCAGAAAATGCTATTTATTTAGGAATTTTAAAAAAAAGACAATTCCCTGGTTCTTGGGGATGAGAGTACGGTATTAGAATCCCTGTAGCTGAAAAGGTTTAATCAACAAATTATTTTAGCTCATTTCCCTTTACTTTACTAATATTTTCATAAAGTAAAACCTGGAATTATGAGGTGCTCAGACGGAAATGTTTGCTGCGAGTGTGTGATCCGGTACGTGCTCTTTCAAGTCTCGGTTTACTCTATAATTGGTAACCACACATACCTGCAAACTGCTTCAGGGGGCACATTTAATTGAAACCTAATTATAAAATATGCCTCAGATCTCTAAAGTAGCCTAGTTTGACTTTATTAACTTGATGTTCATAAAGTATGTTACATTTCTCTTTTTATTCTTTTTTTTTTTTAAAGGAATATGTATCATGTCTTGGTTTATATGGGGAGATAAATATTTGAACAGCTCACATAAGAATGCAGCTCTGCCCAATATGACATAATGAACATTACGTCTCTCTAAAGGCCGTTTATGTGACATTTTCAAGTGAAATCAAAAAAATTCGGTTGCATTTAGGGTGTCTGTTTGCACGACATTGGTGCTCAGAGCTGCTAAAAATGCAACTTTTTGAAAGTTGAGCCCAAGGTGGCACTTTTCAAAAATGCTCCAACTTCCATCTCCTTGTTTGAAAACAACACTTTGTGGAAACGCTTGGGTTCAGTCCCGATGAGACGATGAAAACACTGAACTTCTCACACACTCCACGGCACATGTGTTGAACTCCAGGCCTCGAGGGCCGCAGCCCTGCACGTTCTCCATGTCTCCCAGCTTCAACACAGCTGATTGCAATGAGCAGCTCGTTCTCTGGCTTTGTGCTGAATGTGGTGATGAACCATCAGGACATTCAGGGGAGGGAGACATTGAAAACGTGCAGGGCTGCGGCCCACGAGGATCTGAGTTTGACACCCCTGCTCCACGGCCATAGTAACTCGTAGTTCTGCACATGCTCAGTAGAGCCAATCAGAACAAATGTTTCCTCTGTGGAGTCATGAGTCAATATTCTCCTGGACTTGGTACTTTTATTTTGACAGTCACCATGATAACAATCCATCTTGGTGGTCTGTGTTCTCCCAGTGTTGATGTTTAGGGTGGATAGTTCCCTCCTGTATGTGTGTGTGTGGTTTCATTAAAAAAACAGCAAACAGCGCCCACTCGTGGCCTGGCAGACTAACTGCATAATTTCAGTGTTTTTGCTGATGCCGTGACATAAAAGTGAAACTTTAGTCAAACGAAAAGTCAAAAATGATGAGTTTAATGGGGCCTTAATGCTGTACAACAACACACTGATCCATAGATTGATTGATAGATACTTTATCAATCATCTTTTCAGCAGCTTACATACAAACAAAAAGACAAAACAGGCAGGTTAGTAACAAGATTAAATTAATATTAAAAGTTAGTATATACTGCAAAAAACCTTGCTGTACAATACTATATCATTTTAAAGGAGCCATATTATCTTTTCAACACTTTCACAACAATTTCTTGTTGGTCTAAAAACGTTGTATTCAAAGTTTATTGCTCCAAATCCAGCTTTTCCTGGATTTTCCTCCATTTCAGTATAAGAGTCAGTATTTACACATTTCATGGCACAGAGATGTAAAGTGGGTTAGGGTTAGGTCGTAAGGAAGCAGTTGTAATACAATCATATTGTATCAGTTGCAATGTGATCAAGACTGCGCCCCCCCCCCCCCCCCGATGAGTCGTCCAGTCTGATGGCGAGGGGGATGAAGAGTTCATGAGCAGCTCTGAAACCTGAACACACTCCTCTGCCTGGCTGGCTGTTGTCCAGGATAGGAGACAGAGAAATTGTGTTTAAATGCTCACATTAAAAAACAAAATAAATCAAAGTTTGAAAAATTGACCAAGCACGTTTTATTATGAAAGCCGTCTTGACTTTCTATTACAGCACTTTGTTTTGTGAGCAGAGCCTCTGATTGAATTCTTCTCCCATGTGTAATTCGCTGTCATGTCACATTACGCCATGAAGGATCTGCTCACTATAACTAAAAAAAGCAAAGCATTCAGTTGAGATTATGATGACACATCAATCATCCAAATAATTGAATTCATTACAAGACTGTGGTTTTTCTTTTTAATATGAAACTGATAGCTGATGAGATGTGTCACTCTCCCATATTAAATATTTGGATTGTGCCTTCAGCTCTTCACTTGCACTGCAAAAATTGAACATATAAAGAAAAAACCCAGAAAATCTGACATTTTAATTAGGAGGAAGTCGATGGCCTGACTCGACCAGTATAACTGAATACCGTGTGGCACTGAGAACATTCATACATGACCAATGCTTTGTCATTTCCAAACAGTTACGACAGTGAGGGACGCCTAATGAACGTGACGTTCCCCACCGGAATGGTGAATAACTTGTACACGGACATGTACAGTGCTCTGACGGTGGACATCGAGAGCTCCATGAACGAGGAGGAAATCAGCATCACCACCAACACCTCCACCATCCGCTCCTTCTACACGCTGTCCCAGGGTCAGCCCTTTTTGTTCGCCGTTATTTGTCATTGTTTCAGGGGTCAGCTGGGCAATGTTGAGTAAGCTTAAGTCGTGTATCATTACAACTCAGAAGGCCTGACAGACGACAGTGTAAATGATTACTCTCTCAGTGTGTGGCTTTGGCTGTCAGGGAGAAGCATCAACCTTTGTAATGGAGGGTTTTCTAGTCTCTGCCAGAGCCAGATGGTACCGATTGGTACCAAAGAGGTTCAGGTGGAAAAACAAGAAGCTGAGAGTAACAACAAATATCAACTTTAAAAAATACTATTGGGAGAACTTCGTTGACTCATGAAACTCTACCAATATGAGAGCATCATTTCCTCACGATGGTGAAAACATCCAGATATGTAACTATGTTTGCTACTTTAGGACTTTAACCTTTTACCAACCTTGAAGTAGATTCAGAAGTTCATCACACCACAGGATAATGTCTGCACAAGAGGGTAAAAGTTGCAGCAGGACTGTGAACCTCAGTGGGGAAATGAATCGAAATACCAAATACAGAATAGCCTCTGAAAATAAAAATCCACCCTTTAGAGGGAAACGGCCAGAGACCAGCTCTGAATCCACTCCTGAGTGATCCTAAAGGTGCTGTTTA